>NW_027517723.1:0-40204 GCF_048772815.1 Callospermophilus lateralis
TGGGTGAAAAAATATTTTGCTGGTATATCGGAAACTCGTTATTTCTTAGAAGCCTGGCAACCCCTCTCAATGAAAGTGCTTTTCCACAGTCTGTGCCTAGGGCTACTTGAACAGGAAACAAACCATAGAGACAAATCTGAGAACTCCTTTATTTTGTCAAGTTTCAAAGAGCTACTACAAACCATGTTGGATTTAGAGTTCCAAATTCATCTATCTATATAGGAGAGAACAGAGTGAAACCTAAAATTAAAAACTGCTACTGTCGACGAACGCTTCAACCTAGAAGAACAAAATTTGGTGAGCCAAGTTGGACTTGTGTACTGATCATTACCACCAAGTATTATCAAGATTGGGTGAAAAAATATTTGCTGGTATTTCGGAAACTCGTTATTTCTTAGAAGCTTGGCAACGCCTCTCAATGAAAGTGCTTTCCACAGTCTGTGCCTAGGGCTAATTAAGAGGAAACAAACCATAGAGACAAAACTGAGAACTCCTTTATATTGTCAAGTTTAAAAGAGCTACTACAAACCATGTTGAATTTAGAGTTCCAAATTCAGCTATCTATATAGGAGAGAACAGAGGGAAACCTAAATGTAAAAAATGCTACTGTAGCCGAAAGCTTCACCTAGAAGAACAAAATTTGGTGAGCCAAGTGGGATTTGTGTACTGATCATTACCACCAAGTATCATCAAGTTTGGGTGAAAAAATATTTGCTGGTATTTCGGAAACTCGATATTTCTTAGAAGCTTGGCAACCCATCTCAATGAAAGTGCTTTTCCACTGTCTGTTCCTAGGGCTACTTGAAGAGGAAACAAACCATAGAGACAAAACAGTTAAGTTCTTTATTTTGTCAAGTTTCAAAGAGCTACTACAAACCATGCTGGATTTAGAGTTCCAAATTCATCTATCTATATAGGAGAGAAGAGAGGGGAACGAAATATAAAAACTGCTACTGTAGACGAACGCTTCAATCTAGAAGACAAAAATTTGGTGAGCCAAGTGGGATTTGTATAGGGATCATTACCACCAAGTATCAACAAGATTGTGTCAAAAAATATTTGCTGGTATTTCGGAAACTCGTTATTTCTTAGAAGCTTTGCAACCCATCTCAATGAAAGTGCTTTCCACAGTCTGTGCCTAGGGCTACTTTAAGAGGAAACAAACCATAGAGAGAAAACTGAGAATTCCTTTATTTTGTCAAGTTTCAAAGAGCTACTACAATCCATGTTGGATTTAGAGTTCCAAATTCATCTATCTATATAGGAGAGAACAGAGAGAAACCTAAATGTAAAAACTGCTACTCTAGACGAACGCTTCAACCTAGAAGACAAAAATTTGGTGAGCCAGGTGGGATTTGTATAGGGATCATTACCACCAAGTATCAACAAGATTGTGTCAAAAAATATTTGCTGGTATTTTGGAAACTCGTTATTTCTTAGAAGCTTTGCAACCCATCTCAACGAAAGTGCTTCCAAAGTCTGTGCCTAGGGCTACTTTAAGAGGAAACAAACCATAGAGACAAAACTGAGAATTCCTTTATTTTGTCAAGTTTCAAAGAGCTACTACAATCCATATTGGATTTAGAGTTCCAAATTCATCTATCTATATAGGAGAGAACAGAGGGAAACCTAAATATAAAAACTGCTACTGTAGACGAACGCTTCAGCCTAGAAGAACAAAATTTGGTGAGCCAAGTGGGATTTGAGTACTGATCATTACCACCAAGTATCATCAAGATTGGGTGAAAAAATATTTGCTGGTATTTCGGAAACTCGTTATTTCTTAGAAGCTTGGCAACCCCTCTCAATGAAAGTGCTTTTCCACAGTCTGTGCCTAGGGCTACTTGAAGAGGAAACAAACCATAGCGACAAATCTGAGACCTCCTTTATTTTGTCAAGTTTCAAAGAGCTACTACAAACCATGTTGGATTTAGAGTTCCAAATTCATCTATCTATATATGAGAGAACAGAGTGAAACCTAAATATAAAAACTGCTACTGTAGACGAACGCTTCAACCTAGAAGAACAAAATTTGTTGAGCCAAGTGGGATTTGTGTACTGATCATTACCACCAAGTATCATCAAGATTGGGTGAAAAAATATTTGCTGGTATTTCGGAAACTCGTTATTTCGTAGAAGCTTGGGAACCCCTCTCCATGAAAGTGCTTTTCCACAGTCTGTGCCTGGGGCTACTTGAAGAGGAAACAAACCATAGCGACAAAACTGAGAACTCTTTTATTTTGTCAAGTTTCAAAGAGCTACTACAAACCATGTTGGATTTAGAGTTCCAAATTAATCTTTCTATATAGGAGAGAACAGAGGGAACCCTAAATATAAAAACTGCTACTGTAGACGAACGCTTCAACCTAGAAGAACAAAATTTGGTGAGCCAAGTGGGATTTGTGTACTGATCATTAGCAATAAGTATCATCAAGATTGGGTGAAAAAATATTCGCTGGTATTTCGGAAACTCGTTATTTCTTAGAAGCTTGGCAACCCATCTCAATGAAAGTACTTTCCACAGTCTGTGACTAGGGCTACTTGAAGAGGAAACAATCCATAGAGACAAAACTGAGAACTCCTTTATTTTGTCAAGTTTCAAAAGGCTACTACAAACCATGTTGGATTTAGAGTTCCAAAATCATCTATCTATATATGAGAGAACAGAGTGAAACCTAAATATAAAAACTGCTACTGTAGACGAACGTTTCAACCTAGAAGAAGAAAATTTGGTGAGCCAAGTGGGATTTGAGTACTGATCATTTCTACCAAGTATCATCAAGATTGGGTGAAAAAATATTTGCTGGTATTTCGGAAACTCGTTATTTCGTAGAAGCTTGGGTACCCCTCTCAATGAAAGTGCTTTTCCACAGAGTGCCTAGGGCTACTTGAAGAGGAAACAAACCATAGAGACAAATCTGAGAACTCCATTATTTTGTCAAGTTTCAAAGAGCTACTACAAACCATGTTGGATTTAGAGTTCCAAATTCATCTATCTATACAGGAGAGAACAGAGGGAAACCTAAATATAAAAACTGCTACTGTAGACGAACGCTTCAACCTAGAAGAACAAAATTTGGTGAGCCAAGTGGGATTTGAGTACTGATCATTTCTACCAAGTATCATCAAGATTGGGTGAAAAAATATTTGCTGGTATTTCGGAAACTCGTTATTTCTTAGAAGCTTGGCAACCCCTCTCATTGAAAGTGCTTTTCCACAGTCTGTGCCTAGGGCTACTTGAAGAGGAAACAAACCATAAAGACAAATCTGAGACCTCCTTTATTTTGTCAAGTTTCAAAGAGCTACTACAAACAATGTTGGATTTAGAGTTCCAAATTCATCTATCTATATAGGAGTGAACAGAGAGAAACCTAAATATAAAAACTGCTACTGTAGAAGAACACTTCAACCTAGAAGAACAAAATTTGGTGAGCCAAGTGGGATTTGTGTACTGATCATTACCACCAAGTATCAACAAGATTGTGTGAAAAAATATTTGCTGGTATTTCGGAAACTCGTTATTTCTTAGAAGCTTGGCAACACATCTCAATGAAAGTGCTTTTCCACAGTCTGTGCCTAGGGCTACATGAAGAGGAAACAAACCATAGAGACAAAACTGAGAACTCCTTTATATTGTCAAGTTTCAAAGAGCTACTACAAACCATGTTGGATTTAGAGTTCCAAATTCATCTATCTATATAGGAGAGAACAGAGTGAAACCTAAATATAAAAACTGCTACTGTAGACGAACGCTTCAACCTAGAAGAACAAAATTTGGTGAGCCAAGTGGGATTTGTGTACTGATCATTACCACCAAGTATCATCAAGATTGGGTGAAAAAATATTTGCTGGTATTTCGGAAACTTGTAATCTTAGAAGCCTGGCAACCACTCTCAATGAAAGTGCTTTTCCACAGTCTGTGCCTAGGGCTACTTGAAGAGGAAACAAACCATAGAAAGAAAACTCAGAACTCCTTTATTTTGTCACGTTTCAAAGAGCTACTACAAACCATGTTGGATTTAGAGTTCCAAATTCATCTATCTATATGTGAGAGAACAGGGTGAACCCTAAATATAAAAACTGCTACTGTCGAAGAACGCTTCAACCTAGAAGAACAAAATTTGGTGAGCCAAGTGGGATTTGTGTACTGATCATTACCACCAAGTATCATCAAGATTGGGTGAAAAAATATTTGCTGGTATTTCGGAAACTCGTTATTTCGTAGAAGCTTGGGAACCCCTCTCCATGAAAGTGCTTTTCCACAGTCTGTGCCTGGGGCTACTTGAAGAGGAAACAAACCATAGCGACAAAACTGAGAACTCATTTATTTTGTCAAGTTTCAAAGAGCTACTACAAACCATGTTGGATTTAGAGTTCCAAATTCATCTATCTATATATGAGAGAACAGAGTGAAACCTAAATATAAAAACTGCTACTTTAGACGAACGCTTCAACCTAGAAGAACAAAATTTGGTGAGCCAAGTGGGATTTGTGTACTGATCATTACCACCAAGTATCATCAAGATTGGGTGAAAAAATATTTGCTGGTATTTCGGAAACTCGTTATTTCTTAGAAGCTTGGCAACCAATCTCAATGAAAGTGCTTTTCCACAGTCTGTGCCTGGGGCTATTGAAGAGGAAACAAACCATAGCGACAAAACTGAGAACTTCTGTATTTTGTCAAGTTTCAAAGAGCTACTACAAACCTTGTTGGATTTAGAGTTCCAAATTCATCTTTCTATATAGGAGAGAACAGAGGGAACCCTAAATATAAAAACTGCTACTGTAGACGAACGCTTCAACCTAGAAGAACAAAATTTGGTGAGCCAAGTGGGATTTGTGTACTGATCATTAGCAACAAGTATCATCAAGATTGGGTGAAAAAATATTCGCTGGTATTTCGGAAACTCGTTATTTCTTAGAAGCTTGGCAACCCATCTCAATGAAAGAACTTTCCACAGTCTGTGACTAGGGCTACTTGAAGAGGAAACAATCCATAGAGACAAAACTGAGAACTCCTTTATTTTGTCAAGTTTCAAAGAGCTACTACAAACCATGTTGGATTCAGAGTTCCAAATTCAACTATCTATATATGAGAGAACAGAGTGAAACCTAAATATAAAAACTGCTACTGTAGACGAACGCTTCAACCTAGAAGAACAAAATTTGGTGAGCCAAGTGGGATTTGTATACTGATCATGACCACCAAGTATCATCAAGATTGGGTGAAAAAATATTTGCTGGTATTTCGGAAACTCGTTATTTCTTAGAAGCTTGGGTACCCCTCTCAATGAAAGTGCTTTTCCACAGTCTGTGCCTAGGGCTACATGAAGAGGAAACAAACCATACAGACAAAACTGAGAACTCCTTTATTTTGTCAAGTTTCAAAGAGCTACTACAAACCATGTTGGATTTAGAGTTCCAAATTCATCTATCTATATAGGAGAGAACAGAGAGAAACCTAAATATAAAAACTGCTACTGTAGACGAACACTTCAACCTAGAAGAACAAAATTTGGTGAGCCAAGTGGGATTTGTGTACTGATCATTACCACCAAGTATCAACAAGATTGTGTCAAAAAATATTTGCTGGTATTTCGAAAACTCGTTATTTCTTAGAAGCTTGGCAACACATCTCAATGAAAGTGCTTTTCCACAGTCTGTGCCTAGGGCTACATGAAGAGGAAACAAACCATAGCGACAAAACTGAGAACTCCTTTATTTTGTCAAGTTTCAAAGAGCTACTACAAACCTTTTTGGATTTAGAGTTCCAAATTCATCTTTCTATATAGGAGAGAACAGAGGGAACCCTAAATATAAAAACTGCTACTGTAGACGAACGCTTCAACCTTGAAGAACAAAATTTGGTGAGCCAAGTGGGATTTGTGTACTGATCATTACCACCAAGTATCATCAAGATTGGGTGAAAAAATATTTGCTGGTATTTCGGAAACTCGTTATTTCTTCGAAGCTTGGGAACCCCTCTCAATGAAAGTGCTTTTCCACAGTCTGTGCCTGGGGCTATTGAAGAGGAAACAAACCATAGCGACAAAACTGAGAACTTCTTTATTTTGTCAAGTTTCAAAGAGCTACTACAAACCTTGTTGGATTTAGAGTTCCAAATTCATCTATCTATATAGGAGAGAACAGAGGGAACCCTAAATATAAAAACTCCTACTGTAGACGAAAACTTCAACCTAGAAGAACAAAATTTGGTGAGCGAAGTGGGATTTGTGTACTGATCATTAGCAACAAGTATCATCAAGATTGGGTGAAAAAATATTCGCTGGTATTTCGGAAACTCGTTATTTCTTAGAAGCTTGGCAACCCATCTCAATGAAAGTACTTTCCACAGTCTGTACCTAGGGCTACTTGAAGAGGAAATAATCCATAGAGACAAAACTGAGAACTCCTTTATTTTGTCAAGTTTCAAAGAGCTACTACAAACCATGTTGGATTTAGAGTTCCAAATTCATCTATCTATATAGGAGAGAACAGAGGGAAACCTAAATATAAAAACTGCTACTGTAGACGAACGCTTCAACCTAGAAGAACAAAATTTGGTGAGCCAAGTGGGATTTGAGTACTGATCATTTCCACCAAGTATCATCAAGATTGGGTGAAAAAGTATTTGCTGGTATTTCGGAAACTCGTTATTTCTTAGAAGCTTGGCAACCCCTCGCATTGAAAGTGCTTTTCCACAGTCTGTGCCTAGGGCTACTTGAAGAGGAAACAAACCATAGAGACAAATCTGAGACCTCCTTTATTTTGTCAAGTTTCAAAGAGCTACTACAAGCAATGTTGGATTTAGAGTTCCAAATTCATCTATCTATATAGGAGAGAACAGAGAGAAACCTAAATATAAAAACTGCTACTGTAGACGAACACTTCAACCTAGAAGAACAAAATTTGGTGAGCCAAGTGGGATTTGTGTACTGATCATTACCACCAAGTATCAACAAGATTGTGTGAAAAAATATTTGCTGGTATTTCGGAAACTCGTTATTTCTTAGAAGCTTGGCAACACATCTCAATGAAAGTGCTTTTCCACAGTCTGTGCCTAGGGCTACATGAAGAGGAAAAAAACCATAGAGACAAAACTGAGAACTCCTTTATATTGTCAAGTTTCAAAGAGCTACTACAAACCATGTTGGTTTTAGAGTTCCAAATTCATCTATCTATATAGGAGAGAACAGAGTGAAACCTAAATATAAAAACTGCTACTGTAGACGAACGCTTCAACCTAGAAGAACAAAATTTGGTGACCCAAGTGGGATTTGTGTACTGATCATTACCACCAAGTATCATCAAGATTGGGTGAAAAAATATTTGCTGGTATTTCGGAAACTCGTTATTTCTTAGAAGCTTGGCAACCAATCTCAATGAAAGTGCTTTTCCACAGTCTGTGCCTGGGGCTATTGAAGAGGAAACAAATCATAGCGACAAAACTGAGAACTTCTTTATTTTGTCAAGTTTCAAAGAGCTACTACAAACCTTGTTGGATTTAGAGTTCCAAATTCATCTTTCTATATAGGAGAGAACAGAGTGAAACGTAAATATAAAAACTGCTACTGTAGACGAACGCTTCAACCTAGAAGAACAAAATTTGGTGAGCCAAGTGGGATTTGTGTACTGATCATTACCACCAAGTATCATCAAGATTGGGTGAAAAAATATTTGCTGGTATTTCGGAAACTCGTTATTTCTTAGAAGCTTGGGAACCCCTCTCAATGAAAGTGCTTTTCCACAGTCTGTGCCTGGGGCTACTTGAAGAGGAAACAAACCATAGCGACAAAACTGAGAACTCCTTTATTTTGTCAAGTTTCAAAGAGCTACTACAAACCTTGTTGGATTTAGAGTTCCAAATTCATCTTTCTATATAGGAGAGAACAGAGGGAACCCTAAATATAAAAACTGCTACTGTAGACGAACGCTTCAACCTAGAAGAACAAAATTTGGTAAGCCAAGTGCGATTTGTGTACTGATCATTACCACCAAGTATCATCAAGATTGGGTGAAAAAATATTTGCTGGTATTTTGGAAACTCGTTATTTCTTAGAAGCTCGGCAACCAATCTCAATGAAAGTGCTTTTCCACAGTCTGTGCCTGGGGCTATTGAAGAGGAATAAAACCATAGCGACAAAACTGAGAACTTCTTTATTTTGTCAAGTTTCAAAGAGCTACTACAAACCTTGTTGGATTTAGAGTTCCAAATTCATCTTTCTATATAGGAGAGAACAGAGGGAACCCTAAATATAAAAACTGCTACTGTAGACGAACGCTTCAACCTAGAAGAACAAAATTTGGTCAGCCAAGTGGGATTTGTGTACTGATCATTAGCGACAAGTATCATCAAGATTGGGTGAAAAAATATTGGCTGGTATTTCGGAAACTCGTTTTTTCTTAGAAGCTTGGCAACCCATCTCAATGAAAGTACTTTCCACAGTCTGTGACTAGGGCTACTTGAAGAGGAAACAATCCATAGAGACAAAACTGAGAACTCCTTTATTTTGTCAAGTTTAAAAGATCTACTACAAACCATGTTGGATTTAGAGTTCCAAATTCATCTATCTATATATGAGAGAACAGAGTGAAACCTAAATATAAAAACTGCTACTGTAGACGAACGCTTCAACCTAGAAGAACAAAATTTGGTGAGCCAAGTGGGATTTGTGTACTGATCATTACCACCAAGTATCAACAAGATTGTGTGAAAAAATATTTGCTGGTATTTCGGAAACTCGTTATTTCTTAGAAGCTTGGCAACACATCTCAATGAAAGTGCTTTTCCACAGTCTGTGCCTAGGGCTACTTGAAGAGGAAACAAACCATAGAGACAAAACTGAGAACTCCTTTATTTTGTCAAGTTTCAAGGAGCTACTACAAACCATGTTGGATTTAGAGTTCCAAATTCATCTATCTATATATGAGAGAACAGAGTGAAACCTAAATATAAAAACTGCTACTGTAGACGAACGCTTCAACCTAGAAGAACAAAATTGGGTGAGCCAAGTGGGATTTGTGTACTGATCATTACCACCAAGTATCATCAAGATTGGGTGAAAAAATATTTGCTGGTATTTCGGAAACTCGTTATTTCGTAGAAGCTTGGGAACCCCTCTCCATGAAAGTGCTTTTCCACAGCCTGTGCCTGGGGCTACTTGAAGAGGAAACAAACCATAGCGACAAAACTGAGAACTCTTTTATTTTGTCAAGTTTCAAAGAGCTACTACAAACCATGTTGGATTTAGAGTTCCAAATTCATCTATCTATATATGAGAGAACAGAGTGAAACCTAAATATAAAAACTGCTACTGTAGACGAACGCTTCAACCTAGAAGAACAAAATTTGGTGAGCCAAGTGGGATTTGAGTACTGATCATTTCCACCAAGTATCATCAAGATTGGGTGAAAAAATATTTGCTGGTATTTCGGAAACTCGTTATTTCTTAGAAGCTTGGCAACCCCTCTCATTGAAATTGCTTTTCCACAGTCTGTGCCTAGGGCTACTTGAAGAGGAAACAAACCATAGAGACAAATCTGAGACCTCCTTTATTTTGTCAAGTTTCAAAGAGCTACTACAAACAATGTTGGATTTAGAGTTCCAAATTCATCTATCTATATAGGAGAGAACAGAGAGAAACCTAAATATAAAAACTGCTACTGTAGACGAACACTTCAACCTAGAAGAACAAAATTTGGTGAGCCAAGTGGGATTTGTGTACTGATCATTACCACCAAGTATCAACAAGATTGTGTGAAAAAATATTTGCTGGTATTTCAGAAACTCGTTATTTCTTAGAAGCTTGGCAACACATCTCAATGAAAGTGCTTTTCCACAGTCTGTGCCTAGGGCTAAATGAAGAGGAAACAAACCATAGAGACAAAACTGAGAACTCCTTTATATTGTAAAGTTTCAAAGAGCTACTACAAACCATGTTGGATTTAGAGTTCCAAATTCATCTATCTATATAGGAGAGAACAGAGTGAAACCTAAATATAAAAACTGCTACTGTAGACGAACGCTTCAACCTAGAAGAACAAAATTTGGTGAGCCAAGTGGGATTTGTGTACTGATCATTACCACCAAGTATCATCAAGATTGGGTGAAAAAATATTTGCTGGTATTTCGGAAACTCGTTATTTCTTAGAAGCTTGGCAACCCCTCTCAATGAAAGTGCTTTTCCACAGTCTGTGCCTGGGGCTACTTGAAGAGGAAACAAACCATAGCGACAAAACTGAGAACTCCTTTATTTTGTCAAGTTTCAAAGAGCTACTACAAACCTTGTTGGATTTAGAGTTCCAAATTCATCTTTCTAATAGG
Source organism: Callospermophilus lateralis (assembly GCF_048772815.1). Classification (NCBI taxonomy): domain Eukaryota; kingdom Metazoa; phylum Chordata; class Mammalia; order Rodentia; family Sciuridae; genus Callospermophilus; species Callospermophilus lateralis. The sequence goes on from NW_027517723.1 coordinate 10,325, forward strand.
AGAGAACAGAGGGAACCCTAAATATAAAAACTGCTACTGTAGACGAACGCTTCAACCTAGAAGAACAAAATTTGGTGAGCCAAGTGGGATTTGTGTACTGATCATTACCAGTATCATCAAGATTGGGTGAAAAAATATTAGCTGGTATTTCGGAAACTAGTTATTTCTTAGAAGCTTGGCAACACATCTCAATGAAAGTGCTTTTCCACAGTCTGTGCCTGGGGCTATTGAAGAGGAAACAAACCATAGCGACAAAACTGAGAACTTCTTTATTTTGTCAAGTTTCAAAGAGCTACTACAAACTTGTTGGATTTAGAGTTCCAAATTCATCTTTCTATATAGGAGAGAACAGAGGGAACCCTAATATAAAAACTGCTACTGTAGACGAACGCTTCAACCTAGAAGAACAAAATTTGGTCAGCCAAGTGGGATTTGTGTACTGATCATTAGCGACAAGTATCATCAAGATTGGGTGAAAAAATATTGGCTGGTATTTCGGAAACTCGTTTTTCTTAGAAGCTTGGCAACCCATCTCAATGAAAGTACTTTCCACAGTCTGTGACTAGGGCTACTTGAAGAGGAAACAATCCATAGAGACAAAACTGAGAACTCCTTTATTTTGTCAAGTTTAAAAGAGCTACTACAAACCATGTTGGATTTAGAGTTCCAAATTCATCTATCTATATATGAGAGAACAGAGTGAAACCTAAATATAAAAACTGCTACTGTAGACGAACGCTTCAACCTAGAAGAACAAAATTTGGTGAGCCAAGTGGGATTTGTGTACTGATCATTTCCACCAAGTATCATCAAGATTGGGTGAAAAAATATTTGCTGGTATTTCGGAAACTCGTTATTTCTTAGAAGCTTTGCAACCCCTCTCATTGAAAGTGCTTTCCACAGTCTGTGCCTAGGGCTACTTGAAGAGGAAACAAACCATAGAGGACAAATCTGAGACCTCCTTTATTTGTCAAGTTTCAAAGAGCTACTACAAACAATGTTGTATTTAGAGTTCCAAATTCATCTATCTATATAGGAGAGAACAGAGAGAAACCTAAATGTAAAAACTGCTACTGTAGACGAACACTTCAACCTAGAAGAACAAAATTTGGTGAGCCAAGTGGATTTGTGTACTGATCATTACCACCAAGTATCAACAAGATTGTGTGAAAAAATATTTGCTGGTATTTCGGAAACTCGTTATTTCTTAGAAGCTTGGCAACACATCTCAATAAAGTGCTTTTCCACAGTCCGTGCCTAGGGCTATATGAAGAGGAAAAAAACCATAGAGACAAAACTGAGAACTCCTTTATATTGTCAAGTTTCAAAGAGCTACTACAAACCATGTTGGATTTAGAGTTCCAAATTCATCTATCTATATAGGAGAGAACAGAGTGAAACCTAAATATAAAAACTGCTACTGTAGACGAACGCTTCAACCTAGAAGAACAAAATTTGGTGAGCCAAGTGGGATTTGTGTACTTATCATTACCACCAAGTATCATCAAGATGGGGTGAAAAAATATTTGCTTTTATTTCGGAAACTCGTTATTTCTTAGAAGCTTGGCAACCAATCTCAATGAAAGTGCTTTTCCACAGTCTGTGCCTGGGGCTATTGAAGAGGAAACAAACCATAGCGACAAAACTGAGAACTTCTTTATTTTGTCAAGTTTCAAAGAGCTTCTACAAACCTTGTTGGATTTAGAGTTCCAAATTCATCTTTCTATATAGGAGAGAACAGAGGGAACCCTAAATATAAAAACTGCTACTGTAGACGAACGCTTCAACCTAGAATAACAAAATTTGGTGAGCCAAGTGGGATTTGTGTACTGATCATTAGCAACAAGTATCATCAAGATTGGGTGAAAAAATATTGGCTGGTATTTCGGAAACTCGTTATTTCTTAGAAGCTTGGCAACCCATCTCAATGAAAGTACTTTCCACAGTCTGTGACTAGGGCTACTTGAAGAGGAAACAATCCATAGAGACAAAACTGAGAACTCCTTTATTTTGTCAAGTTTCAAAGAGCTACTACAAACCATGTTGGATTTAGAGTTCCAAATTCATCTATCTATATATGAGAGAACAGAGTGAAACCTAAATATAAAACTGCTACTGTAGACGAACGCTTCAACCTAGAAGAACAAAATTTGGTGAGCCAAGTGGGGATTTGTGTACTGATCATGACCACCAAGTATCATCAAGATTGGGTGAAAAAATATTTGCAGGTATTTCGGAAACTCGTTATTTCTTAGAAGCTTGGCAACCAATCTCAATGAAAGAGCTTTTCCCACAGTCTGTGCCTGGGGCTATTGAAGAGGAAACAAACCATAGCGACAAAACTGAGAACTTCTTTATTTTGTCAAGTTTCAAAGAGCTACTACAACCTTGTTGGATTTAGAGTTCCAAATCATCTTTCTATATAGGAGAGAACAGAGGGAACCCTAAATATAAAAACTGCTACTGTAGACGAACGCTTCAACCTAGAATAACAAAATTTGGTGAGCCAAGTGGATTTGTGTACTGATCATTAGCAACAAGTATCATCAAGATTGGGTGAAAAAATATTGGCTGGTATTTCGGAACATCGTTATTTCTTAGAAGCTTGGCAACCCATCTCAATGAAAGTACTTTCCACAGTCTGTGACTATGGCTACTTGAAGAGGAAACAATCATAGAGATAAAACTGAGAACTCCTTTATTTTGTCAAGTTTCAAAGAGCTACTACAAACCATGTTGGATTTAGAGTTCCAAATTCATCTATCTATATATGAGAGAACAGAGTGAAACCTAAATATAAAAACTGCTACTGTAGACGAACGCTTCAACCTAGAGAACAAAATTTGATGAGCCAAGTGGGATTTGTGTACTGATCATGACCACCAAGTATCATCAAGATTGGGTGAAAAAATATTTGCTGGTATTTCGGAAACTCGTTATTTCTTAGAAGCTTGGGTGCCCTCTCAATGAAAGTGCTTTATCACAGTCTGTGCCTAGGGCTACTTGAAGAGGAAACAAACCATAGAGACAATCTGAGACCTCCTTTATTTTGTCAAGTTTCAAAGAGCTACTACAAACCATGTTGGATTTAGAGTTCCAAATTCATCTATCTATATAGGAGAGACAGAGGGAAACCTAAATATAAAAACTGCTACTGTAGACGAACGCTTCAACCTAGAAGAACAAAATTGGTGAGCCAAGTGGGATTTGAGTACTGATCATTTCCACCAAGTATCATCAAGATTGGGTGAAAAAATATTTGCTGGTATTTCGGAAACTCGTTATTTCTTAGAAGCTTGGCAACCCCTCTCATTGAAAGTGCTTTTCCACAGTCTGTGCCTAGGGCTACTTGAAGAGGAAACAAACCATAGAGACAAATCTGAGACCTCCTTTATTTTGTCAAGTTTCAAAGAGCTACTACAAACAATGTTGTATTTAGAGTTCCAAATTCATCTATCTATATAGGAGAGAACAGAGAGAAACCTAAATGTAAAAACTGCTACTGTAGACGAACACTTCAACCTAGAAGAACAAAATTTGGGTGAGCCAAGTGGGATTTGTGTACTGATCATTACCACCAAGTATCAACAAGATTGTGTGAAAAAATATTTGCTGGTATTTCGGAAACTCGTTATTTCTTAGAAGCTTGGCAACACATCTCAATTAAGTGCTTTTCCACAGTCCGTGCCTAGGGCTATATGAAGAGGAAAAAAACCATAGAGACAAACTGAGAACTCCTTTATATTGTCAAGTTTCAAAGAGCTACTACAAACCATGTTGGATTTAGAGTTCCAAATTCATCTATCTATATAGGAGAGAACAGAGTGAAACCTAAATATAAAAACTGCTACTGTAGACGAACGCTTCAACCTAGAAGAACAAAATTTGGTGAGCCAAGTGGGATTTGTGTACTTATCATTACCACCAAGTATCATCAAGATTGGGTGAAAAAATATTTGCTGGTATTTCGGAAACTCGTTATTTCTTAGAAGCTTGGCAACCAATCTCATTGAAAGTGCTTTTCCACAGTCTGTGCCTGGGGCTATTGAAGAGGAAACAAAAAATAGCGACAAAACTGAGAACTTCTTTATTTTGTCAAGTTTCAAAGAGCTTCTACAAACCTTGTTGGATTTAGAGTTCCAAATTCATCTTTCTATATAGGAGAGAACAGAGGGAACCCTAAATATAAAAACTGCTACAGTAGACGAACGCTTCAACCTAGAATAACAAAATTTGGTGAGCCAAGTGGGATTTGTGTACTGATCATTAGCAACAAGTATCATCAAGATTGGGGGAAAAAATATTGGCTGGTATTTCGGAAACTCATTATTTCTTAGAAGCTTGGCAACCCATCTCAATGAAAGTACTTTCCACAGTCTGTGACTAGGGGTACTTGAAGAGGAAACAATCCATAGAGACAAAACTGAGAACTCCTTTATTTTGTCAAGTTTCAAAGAGCTACTACAAACCATGTTGGATTTAGAGTTCCAAATTCATCTATCTATATATGAGAGAACAGAGTGAAACCTAAATATAAAACTGCTACTGTAGACGAACGCTTCAACCTAGAAGAACCAAATTTGGTGAGCCAAGTGGGATTTGTGTACTGATCATGACCACCAAGTATCATCAAGATTGGGTGAAAAAATATTTGCAGGTATTTCGGAAACTCGTTATTTCTTAGAAGCTTGGCAACCAATCTCAATGAAAGTGCTTTTCCACAGTCTGTGCCTGGGGCTATTGAAGAGGAAACAAACCATAGCGACAAAACTGAGAACTTCTTTATTTTGTCAAGTTTCAAAGAGCTACTACAAACCTTGTTGGATTTAGAGTTCCAAATTCATCTTTCTATATAGGAGAGAACAGAGGGAACCCTAAATATAAAAACTGCTACTGTAGACGAACGCTTCAACCTAGAAGAACAAAATTTGGTGAGCCAAGTGGGATTTGTGTACTGATCATGACCACCAAGTATCATCAAGATTGGGTGAAAAAATATTTGCTGGTATTTCGGAAACTCGTTATTTCTTAGAAGCTTGGGTACCCCTCTCAATGAAAGTGCTTTTTCACAGTCTGTGCCTAGGCTACTTGAAGAGGAAACAAACCATAGAGACAAATCTGAGAACTCCTTTATTTTTTCAAGTTTCAAAGAGCTACTACAAACCATGTTGGATTTAGAGTTCCAAATTCATCTATCTATATAGGAGAGAACAGAGGGAAACCTAAATATAAAAACTGCTACTGTAGACGAACGCTTCAACCTAGAAGAACAAAATTTGGTGAGCCAAGTGGGATTTGAGTACTGATCATTACCACCAAGTATCATCTATATTGGGTGAAAAAATATTTGCTGGTATTTCGGAAACTCGTTATTTCTTAGAAGCTTGGCAACCCCTCTCAATGAAAGTGCTTTTCAACAGTCTGTGCCTAGGGCTACTTGAAGAGGAAACAAACCATAGAGACAAATCTGAGACCTCCTTTATTTTGTCAAGTTTCAAAGAGCTACTACAAACCATGTTGGATTTAGAGTTCCAAATTCATCTATCTATATAGGAGAGAACAGAGTGAAACCTAAATATAAAAACTTCTACTGTAGACGAACGCTTCAACCTAGAAGAACAAAATTTGGTGAGCCAAGTGGATTTGTGTACTGATCATTACCACCAAGTATCATCAAGATTGGGTGAAAAAATATTTGCTGGTATTTCGGAAACTCGTTATTTCTTAGAAGTTTGGGAACCCTCTCAATTAAAATGCTTTTCCACAGTCTGTGCCTGGGGCTACTTGAAGAGGAAACAAACCATAGCGACAAAACTGAGAACGCCTTTATTTTTTCAAGTTTAAAAGAGGTACTACAAACCTTGTTGGATTTAAAGTTCCAAATTCATCTTTCTATATAGGAGAGAACAGAGGGAACCCTAAATATAAAAACTGCTACTGTAGACGAACGCTTCAACCTAGAAGAACAAAATTTGGTGAGCCAAGTGGGATTTGTGTACTGATCATTACCACCAAGTATCATCAAGATTGGGTGAAAAAATATTTGCTGGTATTTCGGAAACTCGTTATTTCTTAGAAGCTTGGGAACCCCTCTCAATGAAAGTGCTTTTCCACAGTCTGTGCTGGGGCTATTGAAGAGGAAACAAACCATAGCGACAAAACTGAGAACTCCTTTATTTTGTCAAGTTTCAAAGAGCTACTACAAACCTTGTTGTTTTTTGAGTTCCAAATTCATCTTTCTATATAGGAGAGAACAGAGGAACCCTAAATATAAAAACTGCTACTGTAGACGAACGCTTCAAACTAGAAGAACAAAATTTGGTGAGCCAAGTGGGATTTGTGTACTGATCATTAGCAACAAGTATCATCAAGATTGGGTGAAAAAATATTCGCTGGTATTTCGGAAACTCGTTATTTCTTAGAAGCTTGGCAACCCATCTCAATGAAAGTACTTTCCACAGTCTGTGGCTATGGATACTTGAAGAGGAAACAATTCATAGAGAAAAATTGAGAACTCCTTTATTTTGTCAAGTTTCAAAGAGCTAATACAAACCATGTTGGATTAGAGTTCCAAATTCATCTATCTATATAGGAGAGAACAGAGGGAAACCTAAATATAAAAACTTCTACTGTAGACGAACGCTTCAACCTAGAAGAACAAAATTTGGTGAGCCAAGTGGGATTTGTGTACTGATCATGACCACCAAGTATCATCAAGATTGGGTGAAAAAATATTTGCTGCTATTTCGGAAACTCATTATTTCTTAGAAGCTTGGGTACCCCTCTCAATGAAAGTGCTTTTCCACAATCTGTGCCTAGGGCTACTTGAAGAGGAAACAAACCATAGAGACAAATCTGAGAACTCCTTTATTTTCTCAAGTTTCAAAGAGCTACTACAAACCATGTTGGATTTAGAGTTCCAAATTCATCTATCTATACAGGAGAGAACAGAGGGAAACCTAAATATAAAAACTGCTACTGTAGACGAACGCTTCAACCCAGAAGAACAAAATTTGGTGAGCCAAGTGGGATTTGAGTACTGATCATTTCCACCAAGTATCATCAAGATTGGGTGAAAAAATATTTGCTGGTATTTCGGAAACTCGTTATTTCTTAGAAGCTTGGCAACCCCTCTCATTGAAAGTGCTTTTCCACAGTCTGTGCCTAGGGCTACTTGAAGAGGAAACAAACCATAGAGACAAATCTGAGACCTCCTTTATTTTGTCAAGTTTCAAAGAGCTACTACAAACAATGTTGTATTTAGAGTTCCAAATTCATCTATCTATATAGGAGAGAACAGAGAGAAACCTAAATGTAAAAACTGCTACTGTAGACGAACACTTCAACCTAGAAGAACAAAATTTGGTGAGCCAAGTGGGATTTGTGTACTGATCATTACCACCAAGTATCAACAAGATTGTGTGAAAATATATTTGCTGGTATTTCGGAAACTCGTTATTTCTTAGAAGCTTGGCAACACATCTCAATAAAGTGCTTTTCCACAGTCCGTGCCTAGGGCTATATGAAGAGGAAAAAAACCATAGAGACAAAACTGAGAACTCCTTTATATTGTCAAGTTTCAAAGAGCTACTACAAACCATGTTGGATTTAGAGTTCCAAATTCATCTATCTATATAGGAGAGAACAGAGTGAAACCTAAATATAAAAACTGCTACTGTAGACGAACGCTTCAACCTAGAAGAAGAAAATTTGGTGAGCCAAGTGGGATTTGTGTACTTATCATTACCACCAAGTATCATCAAGATTGGGTGAAAAAATATTTGCTGGTATTTCGGAAACTCGTTATTTCTTAGAAGCTTGGCAACCAATCTCAATGAAAGTGCTTTTCCACAGTCTGTGCCTGGGGCTATTGAAGAGGAAACAAACCATAGCGACAAAACTGAGAACTTCTTTATTTTGTCAAGTTTCAAAGAGCTTCTACAAACCTTGTTGGATTTAGAGTTCCAAATTCATCTTTCTATACAGGAGAGAACAGAGGGAACCCTAAATATAAAAACTGCTACAGTAGACGAACGCTTCAACCTAGAATAACAAAATTTGGTGAGCCAAGTGGGATTTGTGTACTGATCATTAGCAACAAGTATCATCAAGATTGGGGGAAAAAATATTGGCTGGTATTTCGGAAACTCATTATTTCTTAGAAGCTTGGCAACCCATCTCAATGAAAGTACTTTCCACAGTCTGTGACTAGGGCTACTTGAAGAGGAAACAATCCATAGAGACAAAACTGAGAACTCCTTTATTTTGTCAAGTTTCAAAGAGCTACTACAAACCATGTTGGATTTAGAGTTCCAAATTCATCTATCTATATATGAGAGAACAGAGTGAAACCTAAATATAAAACTGCTACTGTAGACGAACGCTTCAACCTAGAAGAACCAAATTTGGAGAGCCAAGTGGGATTTGTGTACTGATCATGACCACCAAGTATCATCAAGATTGGGTGAAAAAATATTTGCAGGTATTTCGGAAACTCGTTATTTCTTAGAAGCTTGGCAACCAATCTCAATGAAAGTGCTTTTCCACAGTCTGTGCCTGGGGCTATTGAAGAGGAAACAAACCATAGCGACAAAACTGAGAACTTCTTTATTTTGTCAAGTTTCAAAGAGCTACTACAAACCTTGTTGGATTTAGAGTTCCAAATTTATCTTTCTATATAGGAGAGAACAGAGGGAACCCTAAATATAAAAACTGCTACTGTAGACGAACGCTTCAACCTAGAAGAACAAAATTTGGTGAGCCAAGTGGGATTTGTGTACTGATCATGACCACCAAGTATCATCAAGATTGGGTGAAAAAATATTTGCTGGTATTTCGGAAACTCGTTATTTCTTAGAAGCTTGGGTACCCCTCTCAATGAAAGTGCTTTTTCACAGTCTGTGCCTAGGGCTACTTGAAGAGGAAACAAACCATAGAGACAAATCTGAGAACTCCTTTATTTTTTCAAGTTTCAAAGAGCTACTACAAACCATGTTGGATTTAGAGTTCCAAATTCATCTATCTATATAGGAGAGAACAGAGGGAAACCTAAATATAAAAACTGCTACTGTAGACGAACGCTTCAACCTAGAAGAACAAAATTTGGTGAGCCAAGTGGGATTTGAGTACTGATCATTACCACCAAGTATCATCAATATTGGGTGAAAAAATATTTGCTGGTATTTCGGAAACTCGTTATTTCTTAGAAGCTTGGCAACCCCTCTCAATGAAAGTGCTTTTCCACAGTCTGTGCCTAGGGCTACTTGAAGAGGAAACAAACCATAGAGACAAATCTGAGACCTCCTTTATTTTGTCAAGTTTCAAAGAGCTACTACAAACCATGTTGGATTTAGAGTTCCAAATTCATCTATCTATATAGGAGAGAACAGAGTGAAACCTAAATATAAAAACTTCTACTGTAGACGAACGCTTCAACCTAGAAGAACAAAATTTGGTGAGCCAAGTGGGATTTGTGTACTGATCATTACCACCAAGTATCATCAAGATTGGGTGAAAAAATATTTGCTGGTATTTCGGAAACTCGTTATTTCTTAGAAGTTTGGGAACCCCTCTCAATTAAAATGCTTTTCCACAGTCTGTGCCTGGGGCTACTTGAAGAGGAAACAAACCATAGCGACAAAACTGAGAACGCCTTTATTTTTTCAAGTTTAAAAGAGGTACTACAAACCTTGTTGGATTTAGAGTTCCAAATTCATCTTTCTATATAGGAGAGAACAGAGGGAACCCTAAATATAAAAACTGCTACTGTAGACGAACGCTTCAACCTAGAAGAACAAAATTTGGTGAGCCAAGTGGGATTTGTGTACTGATCATTACCACCAAGTATCATCAAGATTGGGTGAAAAAATATTTGCTGGTATTTCGGAAACTCGTTATTTCTTAGAAGCTTGGGAACCCCTCTCAATGAAAGTGCTTTTCCACAGTCTGTGCCTGGGGCTATTGAAGAGGAAACAAACCATAGCGACAAAACTGAGAACTCCTTTATTTTGTCAAGTTTCAAAGAGCTACTACAAACCTTGTTGTTTTTTGAGTTCCAAATTCATCTTTCTATATAGGAGAGAACAGAGGGAACCCTAAATATAAAAACTGCTACTGTAGACGAACGCTTCAAACTAGAAGAACAAAATTTGGTGAGCCAAGTGGGATTTGTGTACTGATCATTAGCAACAAGTATCGTCAAGATTGGGTGAAAAAATATTCGCTGGTATTTCGGAAACTCGTTATTTCTTAGAAGCTTGGCAACACATCTCAATGAAAGTACTTTCCACAGTCTGTGGCTATGGATACTTGAAGAGGAAACAATTCATAGAGAAAAAATTGAGAATTCCTTTATTTTGTCAAGTTTCAAAGAGCTACTACAAACCATGTTGGATTTAGAGTTCCAAATTCATCTATCTATATAGGAGAGAACAGAGGGAAACCTAAATATAAAAACTTCTACTGTAGACGAACGCTTCAACCTAGAAGAACAAAATTTGGTGAGCCAAGTGGGATTTGTGTACTGATCATGACCACCAAGTATCATCAAGATTGGGTGAAAAAATATTTGCTGCTATTTCGGAAACTCATTATTTCTTAGAAGCTTTGGTACCCCTCTCAATGAAAGTGCTTTTCCACAATCTGTGCCTAGGGCTACTTGGAGAGGAAACAAACCATAGAGACAAATCTGAGAACTCCTTTATTTTCTCAAGTTTCAAAGAGCTACTACAAACCATGTTGGATTTAAAGTTCCAAATTCATCTATCTATATAGGAGAGAACAGAGGGAAACCTAAATATAAAAACTGCTACTGTAGACGAACGCTTCAACCTAGAAGAACAAAATTTGGTGAGCCAAGTGGGATTTGAGTACTGATCATTACCACCAAGTATCATCAAGATTGGGTGAAAAAATATTTGCTGGTATTTCGGAAACTCGTTATTTCTTAGAAGCTTGGCAACCCCTCTCAATGAAAGTGCTTTTCCACAGTCTGTGCCTAGGGCTATTTGAAGAGGAAGCAAACCATAGAGACAAATCTGAGACCTCCTTTATTTTGTCAAGATTCAAAGAGGTACTACAAACCATGTTGGATTTAGAGTTCCAAATTCATCTATCTATATAGGAGAGAACAGAGAGAAACCTAAATATAAAAACTGCTACTGTAGACGAACACTTCAACCTAGAAGAACAAAATTTGGTGAGCCAAGTGGGATTTGTGTACTGATCATTACCACCAAGTATCAACAAGATTGTGTGAAAAAATATTTGCTGGTATTTCGGAAACTCGTTATTTCTTAGAAGCTTGGCAACACATCTCAATGAAAGTGCTTTTCCACAGTCTGTGCCTAGGGCTACATGAAGAGGAAACAAACCATAGAGACAAAACTGAGAACTCCTTTATATTGTCAAGTTTCAAAGAGCTACTACAAACCATGTTGGACTTAGAGTTAAAATTCATCTATCTATATAGGAGAGAACAGAGTGAAACCTAAATATAAAAACTGCTACTGTAGACGAACGCTTCAACCTAGAAGAAAAAAATTTGGTGACCCAAGTGGGATTTGTGTACTGATCATTACCACCAAGTATCATCAAGATTGGGTGAACAAATATTTGCTGGTATTTCGGAAACTCGTTATTTCTTAGAAGCTTGGCAACCAATCTCAATGAAAGTGCTTTTCCACAGTCTGTGCCTGGGGCTATTGAAGAGGAAACAAACCATAGCGACAAAACTGAGAACTTCTTTATTTTGTCAAGTTTCAAAGAGCTACTACAAACCTTGTTGGATTTAGAGTTCCAAATTCATCTTTCTATATAGGAGAGAACAGAGGGAACCCTAAATATAAAAACTGCTACTGTAGACGAACGCTTCAACCTAGAAGAACAAAATTTGGTGAGCCAAGTGGGATTTGTGTAGTGATCATTAGCAACAAGTATCATCAAGATTGGGTGAAAAAATATTTGCTGGTATTTCGGAAACTCGTTATTTCTTAGAAGCTTGGCAACCCATCTCAATGAAAGTACTTTCCACAGTCTGTGACTAGGGCTACTTGAAGAGGAAACAATCCATAGAGACAAAACTGAGAACTCCTTTATTTTGTCAAGTTTCAAAGAGCTACTACAAACCATGTTGGATTTAGAGTTCCAAATTCATCTATCTATATATGAGAGAACAGAGTGAAACCTAAATATAAAAACTGCTACTGTAGACGAACGCTTCAACCTAGAAGAACAAAATTTGGTGAGCCAAGTGGGATTTGTGTACTGATCATGACCACCAAGTATCATCAAGATTGGGTGAAAAAATATTTGCTGGTATTTCGGAAACTCCTTATTTCTTAGAAGCTTGGGTACCCCTCTCAATGAAAGTGCTTTTTCACAGTCTGTGCCTAGGGCTACTTGAAGAGGAAACAAACCATAGAGACAAATCTGAGAACTCCTTTATTTTGTCAAGTTTCAAAGAGCTACTACAAACCATGTTGGATTTACAGTTCCAAATTCATCTATCTATATAGGAGAGAACAGAGGGAAACCTAAATATAAAAACTGCTACTGTAGACGAACGCTTCAACCTAGAAGAACAAAATTTGGTGAGCCAAGTGGGATTTGAGTACTGATCATTACCACCAAGAATCATCAAGATTGGGTGAAAAAATATTTGCTGGTATTTCGGAAACTCGTTATTTCTTAGAAGCTTGGCAACCCCTCTCAATGAAAGTGCTTTTCCACAGTCTGTGCCTAGGGCTACTTGAAGAGGAAACAAACCATAGAGACAAATCTGAGACCTCCTTTATTTTGTCAAGTTTCAAAGAGCTACTACAAACAATGTTGGATTTAGAGTTCCAAATTCATCTATCTATATAGGAGAGAACAGAGAGAAACCTAAATATAAAAACTGCTACTGTAGACGAACACTTCAACCTAGAAGAACAAAATTTGGTGAGCCAAGTGGGATTTGTGTACTGATCATTACCACCAAGTATCAACAAGATTGTGTGAAAAAATATTTGCTGGTATTTCGGAAACTCGTTATTTCTTAGAAGCTTGGCAACACATCTCAATGAAAGTGCTTTTCCACAGTCTGTGCCTAGGGCTACATGAAGAGGAAACAAACCATAGATACAAAACTGAGAACTCCTTTATATTGTCAAGTTTCAAAGAGCTACTACAAACCATGTTGGATTTAGAGTTCCAAATTCATCTATCTATATAGGAGAGAACAGAGTGAAACCTAAATATAAAAACTGCTACTGTAGACGAACGCTTCAACCTAGAAGAACAAAATTTGGTGAGCCAAGTGGGATTTGTGTACTGATCATTACCACCAAGTATCATCAAGATTGGGTGAAAAAATATTTGCTGGTATTTCGGAAACTCGTTATTTCTTAGAAGCTTGGGAACCCCTCTCAATGAAAGTGCTTTTCCACAGTCTGTGCCTGGGGCTACTTGAAGAGGAAACAAACCATAGCGACGAAACTGAGAACTCCTTTATTTTTTCAAGTTTAAAAGAGGTACTACAAACCTTGTTGGATTTAGAGTTCCAAATTCATCTTTCTATATAGGAGAGAACAGAGGGAACCCTAAATATAAAAACTGCTACTGTAGACGAACGCTTCAACCTAGAAGAACAAAATTTGGTGAGCCAAGTGGGATTTGTGTACTGATCATTACCACCAAGTATCATCAAGATTGGGTGAAAAAATATTGGCTGGTATTTCGGAAACTCGTTATTTCTTAGAAGCTTGGGAACCCCTCTCAATGAAAGTGCTTTTCCACAGTCTGTGCCTGGGGCTATTGAAGAGGAAACAAACCATAGCGACAAAACTGAGAACTCCTTTATTTTGTCAAGTTTCAAAGAGCTACTACAAACCTTGTTAGATTTAGAGTTCCAAATTCATCTTTCTATATAGGAGAGAACAGAGGGAACCCTAAATATAAAAACTGTTACTGTAGACGAACGCTTCAAACTAGAAGAACAAAATTTGGTGAGCCAAGTGGGATTTGTGTACTGATCATTAGCAACAAGTATCATCAAGATAGGGTGATAAAATATTGGCTGGTATTTCGGAAACTCGTTATTTCTTAGAAGCTTGGCAACCCATCTCAATGAAAGTACTTTCCACAGTCTGTGGCTGGGGATACTTGAAGAGGAAACAATTCATAGAGAAAAAATTGAGAACTCCTTTATTTTGTCAAGTTTCAAAGAGCTACTACAAACCATGTTGGATTTAGAGTTCCAAATCCATCTATCTATATAGGAGAGAACAGAGGGAAACCTAAATATAAAAACTGCTACTGTAGACGAACGCTTCAACCTAGAAGAACAAAATTTGGTGAGCCAATTGGGATTTGTGTACTGATCATGACAACCAAGTATCATCAAGATTGGGTGAAAAAATATTTGCTGCTATTTCGGAAACTCATTATTTCTTAGAAGCTTGTGTACCCCTCTCAATGAAAGTGCTTTTCCACAATCTGTGCCTAGGGCTACTTGAAGAGGAAACAAACCATAGAGACAAATCTGAGAACTCCTTTATTTTCTCAAGTTTCAAAGAGCTACTACAAACCATGTTGGATTTAAAGTTCCAAATTCATCTATCTATATAGGAGAGAACAGAGGGAAACCTAAATATAAAAACTGCTACTGTAGAGGAACGCTTCAACCTAGAAGAACAAAATTTGGTGAGCCAAGTGGGATTTGAGTACTGATCATTACCACCAAGTATCATCAAGATTGGGTGAAAAAATATTTGCTGGTATTTCGGAAACTCGTTATTTCTTAGAAGCTTGGCAACCCCTCTCAATGAAAGTGCTTTTCCACAGTCTGTGCCTAGGGCTATTTGAAGAGGAAACAAACCATAGAGACAAATCTGAGACCTCCTTTATTTTGTCAAGTTTCAAAGAGGTACTACAAACCATGTTGGATTTAGAGTTCCAAATTCATCTATCTATATAGGAGAGAACAGAGAGAAACCTAAATATAAAAACTGCTACTGTAGACGAACACTTCAACCTAGAAGAACAAAATTTGGTGAGCCAAGTGGGATTTGTGTACTGATCATTACCACCAAGTATCAACAAGATTGTGTGAAAAAATGTTTGCTGGTATTTCGGAAACTCGTTATTTCTTAGAAGCTTGGCAACACATCTCAATGAAAGTGCTTTTCCACAGTCTGTGCCTAGGGCTACATGAAGAGGAAACAAACCATAGAGACAAAACTGAGAACTCCTTTATATTGTCAAGTTTCAAAGAGCTACTACAAACCATGTTGGATTTAGAGTTCCAAATTCATCTATCTATATAGGAGAGAACAGAGGGGAACCTAAATATAAAAACTGCTACTGTAGACGAACGCTTCAACCTAGAAGAACAAAATTTGGTGAGCCAAGTGGGATTTGAGTACTGATCATTTCCACCAAGTATCATCAAGATTGGGTGAAAAAATATTTGCTGGTATTTCGGAAACTCGTTATTTCTTAGAAGCTTGGCAACCCCTCTCATTGAACGTGCTTTTCCACAGTCTGTGCCTAGGGCTACTTGAAGAGGAAACAAACCATAGAGACAAATCTGAGACCTCCTTTATTTTGTCAAGTTTCAAAGAGCTACTACAAACAATGTTGGATTTAGAGTTCCAAATTCATCTATCTATATAGGAGAGAACAGAGAGAAACCTAAATATAAAAACTGCTACTGTAGACGAACACTTCAACCTAGAAGAACAAAATTTGGTGAGCCAAGTGGGATTTGTGTACTGATCATTACCACCAAGTATCATCAAGATTGGGTGAAAAAATATTTGCTGGTATTTCGGAAACTCGTTATTTCTTAGAAGCTTGGCAACCAATCTCAATGAAAGTGCTTTTCCACAGTCTGTGCCTGGGGCTATTGAAGAGGAAACAAACCATAGCGACAAAACTGAGAACTTCTTTATTTTGTCAAGTTTCAAAGAGCTACTACAAACCTTTTTGGATTTAGAGTTGGAAATTCATCTTTCTATATAGGAGAGAACAGAGGGAACCCTAAATATAAAAACTGCTACTGTAGACGAACGCTTCAACCTAGAAGAACAAAATTTGGTGAGCCAAGTGGGATTTGTGTACTGATCATTAGCAACAAGTATCATCAAGATTGGGTAAAAAAATATTTGCTGGTATTTCGGAAACTCGTTATTTCTTAGAAGCTTGGCAACCCATCTCAATGAAAGTACTTTCCACAGTCTGTGACTAGGGCTACTTGAAGAGGAAACAATCCATAGAGACAAAACTGAGAACTCCTTTATTTTGTCAAGTTTCAAAGAGCTACTACAAACCATGTTGGATTTAGAGTTCCAAATTCATCTATCTATATATGAGAGAACAGAGTGAAACCTAAATATAAAAACTGCTACTGTAGACGAACGCTTCAACCTAGAAGAACAAAATTTGGTGAGCCAAGTGGGATTTGTGTACTGATCATGACCACCAAGTATCATCAAGATTGGGTGAAAAAATATTTGCTGGTATTTCGGAAACTCGTTATTTCTTAGAAGCTTGGGTACCCCTCTCAATGAAAGTGCTTTTTCACAGTCTGTGCCTAGGGCTACTTGAAGAGGAAACAAACCATAGAGACAAATCTGAGAACTCCTTTATTTTGTCAAGTTTCAAAGAGCTACTACAAACCATGTTGGATTTAGAGTTCCAAATTCATCTATCTATATAGGAGAGAACAGAGGGAAACCTAAATATAAAAACTGCTACTGTAGACGAACGCTTCAACCTAGAAGAACAAAATTTGGTGAGCCAAGTGGGACTTGAGTACTGATCATTACCACCAAGTATCATCAAGATTGTGTGAAAAAATATTTGCTGGTATTTCGGAAACTCGTTATTTCTTAGAAGCTTGGCAACCCCTCTCAATGAAAGTGCTTTTCCACAGTCTGTGCCTAGGGCTACTTGAAGAGGAAACAAACCATAGAGACAAATCTGAGACCTCCTTTATTTTGTCAAGTTTCAAAGAGCTACTACAAACAATGTTGGATTTAGAGTTCCAAATTCATCTATCTATATAGGAGAGAACAGAGAGAAACCTAAATATAAAAACTGCTACTGTAGACGAACACTTCAACCTAGAAGAACAAAATTTGGTGAGCCAAGTGGGATTTGTGTACTGATCATTACCACCAAGTATCAACAAGATTGTGTGAAAAAATATTTGCTGGTATTTCGGAAACTCGTTATTTCTTAGAAGCTTGGCAACACATCTCAATGAAAGTGCTTTTCCACAGTCTGTGCCTAGGGCTACATGAAGAGGAAACAAACCATAGAGACAAAACTGAGAACTCCTTTATATTGTCAAGTTTCAAAGAGCTACTACAAACCATGTTGGACTTAGAGTTCCAAATTCATCTATCTATATAGGAGAGAACAGAGTGAAACCTAAATATAAAAACTGCTACTGTAGACGAACGCTTCAACCTAGAAGAAAAAAATTTGGTGACCCAAGTGGGATTTGTGTACTGATCATTACCACCAAGTATCATCAAGATTGGGTGAAAAAATATTTGCTGGTATTTCGGAAACTCGTTATTTCTTAGAAGCTTGGCAACCAATCTCAATGAAAGTGCTTTTCCACAGTCTGTGCCTGGGGCTATTGAAGAGGAAACAAACCATAGCAACAAAACTGAGAACTTCTTTATTTTGTCAAGTTTCAAAGAGCTACTACAAACCTTGTTGGATTTAGAGTTCCAAATTCATCTTTCTATATAGGAGAGAACAGAGGGAACCCTAAATATAAAAACTGCTACTGTAGACGAACGCTTCAACCTAGAAGAACAAAATTTGGTGAGCCAAGTGGGATTTGTGTACTGATCATTACCACCAAGTATCATCAAGATTGGGTGAAAAAATATTGGCTGGTATTTCGGAAACTCGTTATTTCTTAGAAGCTTGGGAACCCCTCTCAATGAAAGTGCTTTTCCACAGTCTGTGCCTGGGGCTATTGAAGAGGAAACAAACCATAGCGACAAAACTGAGAACTCCTTTATTTTGTCAAGTTTCAAAGAGCTACTACAAACCTTGTTAGATTTAGAGTTCCAAATTCATCTTTCTATATAGGAGAGAACAGAGGGAACCCTAAATATAAAAACTGTTACTGTAGACGAACGCTTCAAACTAGAAGAACAAAATTTGGTGAGCCAAGTGGGATTTGTGTACTGATCATTAGCAACAAGTATCATCAAGATAGGGTGATAAAATATTGGCTGGTATTTCGGAAACTCGTTATTTCTTAGAAGCTTGGCAACCCATCTCAATGAAAGTACTTTCCACAGTCTGTGGCTGGGGATACTTGAAGAGGAAACAATTCATAGAGAAAAAATTGAGAACTCCTTTATTTTGTCAAGTTTCAAAGAGCTACTACAAACCATGTTGGATTTAGAGTTCCAAATCCATCTATCTATATAGGAGAGAACAGAGGGAAACCTAAATATAAAAACTGCTACTGTAGACGAACGCTTCAACCTAGAAGAACAAAATTTGGTGAGCCAATTGGGATTTGTGTACTGATCATGACAACCAAGTATCATCAAGATTGGGTGAAAAAATATTTGCTGCTATTTCGGAAACTCATTATTTCTTAGAAGCTTGGGTACCCCTCTCAATGAAAGTGCTTTTCCACAATCTGTGCCTAGGGCTACTTGAAGAGGAAACAAACCATAGAGACAAATCTGAGAACTCCTTTATTTTCTCAAGTTTCAAAGAGCTACTACAAACCATGTTGGATTTAAAGTTCCAAATTCATCTATCTATATAGGAGAGAACAGAGGGAAACCTAAATATAAAAACTGCTACTGTAGAGGAACGCTTCAACCTAGAAGAACAAAATTTGGTGAGCCAAGTGGGATTTGAGTACTGATCATTACCACCAAGTATCATCAAGATTGGGTGAAAAAATATTTGCTGGTATTTCGGAAACTCGTTATTTCTTAGAAGCTTGGCAACCCCTCTCAATGAAAGTGCTTTTCCACAGTCTGTGCCTAGGGCTATTTGAAGAGGAAACAAACCATAGAGACAAATCTGAGACCTCCTTTATTTTGTCAAGTTTCAAAGAGGTACTACAAACCATGTTGGATTTAGAGTTCCAAATTCATCTATCTATATAGGAGAGAACAGAGAGAAACCTAAATATAAAAACTGCTACTGTAGACGAACACTTCAACCTAGAAGAACAAAATTTGGTGAGCCAAGTGGGATTTGTGTACTGATCATTACCACCAAGTATCAACAAGATTGTGTGAAAAAATGTTTGCTGGTATTTCGGAAACTCGTTATTTCTTAGAAGCTTGGCAACACATCTCAATGAAAGTGCTTTTCCACAGTCTGTGCCTAGGGCTACATGAAGAGGAAACAAACCATAGAGACAAAACTGAGAACTCCTTTATATTGTCAAGTTTCAAAGAGCTACTACAAACCATGTTGGATTTAGAGTTCCAAATTCATCTATCTATATAGGAGAGAACAGAGGGGAACCTAAATATAAAAACTGCTACTGTAGACGAACGCTTCAACCTAGAAGAACAAAATTTGGTGAGCCAAGTGGGATTTGAGTACTGATCATTTCCACCAAGTATCATCAAGATTGGGTGAAAAAATATTTGCTGGTATTTCGGAAACTCGTTATTTCTTAGAAGCTTGGCAACCCCTCTCATTGAACGTGCTTTTCCACAGTCTGTGCCTAGGGCTACTTGAAGAGGAAACAAACCATAGAGACAAATCTGAGACCTCCTTTATTTTGTCAAGTTTCAAAGAGCTACTACAAACAATGTTGGATTTAGAGTTCCAAATTCATCTATCTATATAGGAGAGAACAGAGAGAAACCTAAATATAAAAACTGCTACTGTAGACGAACACTTCAACCTAGAAGAACAAAATTTGGTGAGCCAAGTGGGATTTGTGTACTGATCATTACCACCAAGTATCATCAAGATTGGGTGAAAAAATATTTGCTGGTATTTCGGAAACTCGTTATTTCTTAGAAGCTTGGCAACCAATCTCAATGAAAGTGCTTTTCCACAGTCTGTGCCTGGGGCTATTGAAGAGGAAACAAACCATAGCGACAAAACTGAGAACTTCTTTATTTTGTCAAGTTTCAAAGAGCTACTACAAACCTTTTTGGATTTAGAGTTGGAAATTCATCTTTCTATATAGGAGAGAACAGAGGGAACCCTAAATATAAAAACTGCTACTGTAGACGAACGCTTCAACCTAGAAGAACAAAATTTGGTGAGCCAAGTGGGATTTGTGTACTGATCATTAGCAACAAGTATCATCAAGATTGGGTAAAAAAATATTTGCTGGTATTTCGGAAACTCGTTATTTCTTAGAAGCTTGGCAACCCATCTCAATGAAAGTACTTTCCACAGTCTGTGACTAGGGCTACTTGAAGAGGAAACAATCCATAGAGACAAAACTGAGAACTCCTTTATTTTGTCAAGTTTCAAAGAGCTACTACAAACCATGTTGGATTTAGAGTTCCAAATTCATCTATCTATATATGAGAGAACAGAGTGAAACCTAAATATAAAAACTGCTACTGTAGACGAACGCTTCAACCTAGAAGAACAAAATTTGGTGAGCCAAGTGGGATTTGTGTACTGATCATGACCACCAAGTATCATCAAGATTGGGTGAAAAAATATTTGCTGGTATTTCGGAAACTCGTTATTTCTTAGAAGCTTGGGTACCCCTCTCAATGAAAGTGCTTTTTCACAGTCTGTGCCTAGGGCTACTTGAAGAGGAAACAAACCATAGAGACAAATCTGAGAACTCCTTTATTTTGTCAAGTTTCAAAGAGCTACTACAAACCATGTTGGATTTAGAGTTCCAAATTCATCTATCTATATAGGAGAGAACAGAGGGAAACCTAAATATAAAAACTGCTACTGTAGACGAACGCTTCAACCTAGAAGAACAAAATTTGGTGAGCCAAGTGGGACTTGAGTACTGATCATTACCACCAAGTATCATCAAGATTGGGTGAAAAAATATTTGCTGGTATTTCGGAAACTCGTTATTTCTTAGAAGCTTGGCAACCCCTCTCAATGAAAGTGCTTTTCCACAGTCTGTGCCTAGGGCTACTTGAAGAGGAAACAAACCATAGAGACAAATCTGAGACCTCCTTTATTTTGTCAAGTTTCAAAGAGCTACTACAAACAATGTTGGATTTAGAGTTCCAAATTCATCTATCTATATAGGAGAGAACAGAGAGAAACCTAAATATAAAAACTGCTACTGTAGACGAACACTTCAACCTAGAAGAACAAAATTTGGTGAGCCAAGTGGGATTTGTGTACTGATCATTACCACCAAGTATCAACAAGATTGTGTGAAAAAATATTTGCTGGTATTTCGGAAACTCGTTATTTCTTAGAAGCTTGGCAACACATCTCAATGAAAGTGCTTTTCCACAGTCTGTGCCTAGGGCTACATGAAGAGGAAACAAACCATAGAGACAAAACTGAGAACTCCTTTATATTGTCAAGTTTCAAAGAGCTACTACAAACCATGTTGGACTTAGAGTTCCAAATTCATCTATCTATATAGGAGAGAACAGAGTGAAACCTAAATATAAAAACTGCTACTGTAGACGAACGCTTCAACCTAGAAGAAAAAAATTTGGTGACCCAAGTGGGATTTGTGTACTGATCATTACCACCAAGTATCATCAAGATTGGGTGAAAAAATATTTGCTGGTATTTCGGAAACTCGTTATTTCTTAGAAGCTTGGCAACCAATCTCAATGAAAGTGCTTTTCCACAGTCTGTGCCTGGGGCTATTGAAGAGGAAACAAACCATAGCAACAAAACTGAGAACTTCTTTATTTTGTCAAGTTTCAAAGAGCTACTACAAACCTTGTTGGATTTAGAGTTCCAAATTCATCTTTCTATATAGGAGAGAACAGAGGGAACCCTAAATATAAAAACTGCTACTGTAGACGAACGCTTCAACCTAGAAGAACAAAATTTGGTGAGCCAAGTGAGATTTGTGTACTGATCATTAGCAACAAGTATCATCAAGATTGGGTGAAAAAATATTCGCTGGTATTTCGGAAACTCGTTATTTCTTAGAAGCTTGGCAACCCATCTCAATGAAAGTACTTTCCACAGTCTGTGACTAGGGCTACTTGAAGAGGAAACAATCCATAGAGACAAAACTGAGAACTCCTTTATTTTGTCAAGTTTCAAAGAGCTACTACAAACCATGTTGGATTTAGAGTTCCAAATTCATCTATCTATATATGAGAGAACAGAGTGAAACCTAAATATAAAAACTGCTACTGTAGACGAACGCTTCAACCTAGAAGAACAAAATTTGGTGAGCCAAGTGGGAATTGTGTACTGATCATGACCACCAAGTATCATCAAGATTGGGTGAGAAAATATTTGCTGGTATTTCGGAAACTCGTTATTTCTTAGAAGCTTGGGTACCCCTCTCAATGAAAGTGCTTTTCCACAGTCTGTAGCTAGGGCTACTTGAAGAGGAAACAAACCATAGAGACAAATCTGAGAACTCCTTTATTTTGTCAAGTTTCAAAGAGCTACTACAAACCATGTTGGATTTAGAGTTCCAAATTCATCTATCTATATAGGAGAGAACAGAGGGAAACCTAAATTTAAAAACTGCTACTGTAGACGAATGCTTCAACCTAGAAGAACAAAATTTGGTGAGCCAAGTGGGATTTGAGTACTGATCATTACCACCAAGTATCATCAAGATTGGGTGAAAAAATATTTGCTGGTATTTCGGAAACTCGTTATTTCTTAGAAGCTTGGCAACCCCTCTCAATGAAAGTGTTTTTCCACAGTCTGTGCCTAGGGCTACTTGAAGAGGAAACAAACCATAGAGACAAATCTGAGACCTCCTTTATTTTGTCAAGTTTCAAAGAGCTACTACAAACAATGTTGGATTTAGAGTTCCAAATTCATCTATCTATATAGGAGAGAACAGAGAGAAACCTAAATATAAAAACTGCTACTGTAGACGAACAATTCAACCTAGAAGAACAAAATTTGGTGAGCCAAGTGGGATTTGTGTACTGATCATTACCACCAAGTATCAACAAGATTGTGTGAAAAAATATTTGCTGGTATTTCGGAAACTCGTTATTTCTTAGAAGCTTGGCAACACATCTCAATGAAAGTGTTTTTCCACAGTCTGTGCCTAGGGCTACATGAAGAGGAAACAAACCATAGAGACAAAACTGAGAACTCCTTTATATTGTCAAGTTTCAAAGAGCTACTACAAACCATGTTGGATTTAGAGTTCCAAATTCATCTTTCTATATAGGAGAGAACAGAGGGAACCCTAAATATAAAAACTGCTACTGTAGACGAACGCTTCAAACTAGAAGAACAAAATTTGGTGAGCCAAGTGGGATTTGTGTACTGATCATTAGCAACAAGTATGATCAAGATTGGGTGAAATAATATTCGCTGGTATTTCGGAGACTCGTTATTTCTTAGAAGCTTGGCAACCCATCTCAATGAAAGTACTTTCCACAGTCTGTGGCTAGGGATACTTGAAGAGGAAACAATTCATAGAGAAAAAATTGAGAACTCCTTTATTTTGTCAAGTTTCAAAGAGCTACTACAAACCATGTTGGATTTAGAGTTCCAAATTCATCTATCTATATAGGAGAGAACAGAGGGAAACCTAAATATAAAAACTGCTACTGTAGACGAACGCTTCAACCTAGAAGAACAAAATTTGGTGAGCCAAGTGGGATTTGTGTACTTATCATGACCACCAAGTATCATCAAGATTGGGTGAAAAAATATTTGCTGCTATTTCGGAAACTCATTATTTCTTTGAAGCTTGGGTACCCCTCTCAATGAAAGTGCTTTTCCTCAATCTGTGCCTAGGGCTACTTGAAGAGGAAACAAACCATAGAGACAAATCTGAGAACGCTTTTATTTTCTCAAGTTTCAAAGAGCTACTACAAACCATGTTGGATTTAAAGTTCCAAATTCATCTATCTATATAGGAGAGAACAGAGGGAAACCTAAATATAAAAACTGCTACTGTAGACGAACGCTTCAACCTAGAAGAACAAAATTTGGTGAGCCAAGTGGGATTTGAGTACTGATCATTACCACCAAGTATCATCAAGATTGGGTGAAAACATATTTGCTGGTATTTCGGAAACTCGTTATTTCTTAGAAGCTTGGCAACCCCTCTCAATGAAAGTGCTTTTCCACAGTCTGTGCCTAGGGCTATTTGAAGAGGAAACAAACCATAGAGACAAATCTGAGACCTCCTTTATTTTGTCAAGTTTCAAAGAGGTACTACAATCCATGTTGGATTTAGAGTTCCAAATTCATCTATCTATATAGGAGAGAACAGAGAGAAACCTAAATATAAAAACTGCTACTGTAGACGAACACTTCAACCTAGAAGAACAAAATTTGGTGAGCCAAGTGGGATTTGTGTACTGATCATTACCACCAAGTATCAACAAGATTGTGTGAAAAAATGTTGGCTGGTGTTTTGGAAACTCGTTATTTCTTAGAAGCTTGGCAACACATCTCAATGAAAGTGCTTTTCCACAGTCTGTGCCTAGGGCTACATGAAGAGGAAACAAACCATAGAGACAAAACTGAGAACTCCTTTATATTGTCAAGTTTCAAAGAGCTACTACAAACCATGTTGGATTTAGAGTTCCAAATTCATCTATCTTTATAGGAGAGAACAGAGGGGAACCTAAATATAAAAACTGCTACTGTAGACGAACGCTTCAACCTAGAAGAACAAAATTTGGTGAGCCAAGTGGGATTTGAGTACTGATCATTTCCACCAAGTATCATCAAGATTGGGTGAAAAAATATTTGCTGGTATTTCGGAAACTCGTTATTTCTTAGAAGCTTGGCAACCCCTCTCATTGAACGTGCTTTTCCACAGTCTGTGCCTAGGGCTACTTGAAGAGGAAACAAACCATAGAGACAAATCTGAGACCTCCTTTATTTTGTCAAGTTTCAAAGAGCTACTACAAACAATGTTGGATTTAGAGTTCCAAATTCATCTATCTATATAGGAGAGAACAGAGAGAAACCTAAATATAAAAACTGCTACTGTAGACGAACACTTCAACCTAGAAGAACAAAATTTGGTGAGCCAAGTGGGATTTGTGTACTGATCATTACCACCAAGTATCAACAAGATTGTGTGAAAAAATATTTGCTGGTATTTCGGAAACTCGTTATTTCTTAGAAGCTTGGCAACACATCTCAATGAAAGTGCTT
This sequence comes from Callospermophilus lateralis, assembly GCF_048772815.1. Taxonomy (NCBI): domain Eukaryota; kingdom Metazoa; phylum Chordata; class Mammalia; order Rodentia; family Sciuridae; genus Callospermophilus; species Callospermophilus lateralis. Next base: position 35,600 of record NW_027517723.1, read on the forward strand.
TTCCACAGTCTGTGCCTAGGGCTACATGAAGAGGAAACAAACCATAGAGACAAAACTGAGAACTCCTTTATATTGTCAAGTTTCAAAGAGCTACTACAAACCATGTTGGACTTAGAGTTCCAAATTCATCTATCTATATAGGAGAGAACAGAGTGAAACCTAAATATAAAAACTGCTACTGTAGACGAACGCTTCAACCTAGAAGAAAAAAATTTGGTGACCCAAGTGGGATTTGTGTACTGATCATTACCACCAAGTATCATCAAGATTGGGTGAAAAAATATTTGCTGGTATTTCGGAAACTCGTTATTTCTTAGAAGCTTGGCAACCAATCTCAATGAAAGTGCTTTTCCACAGTCTGTGCCTGGGGCTATTGAAGAGGAAACAAACCATAGCGACAAAACTGAGAACTTCTTTATTTTGTCAAGTTTCAAAGAGCTACTACAAACCATGTTGGATTTAGAGTTCCAAATTCATCTATCTATATATGAGAGAACAGAGTGAAACCTAAATATAAAAACTGCTACTGTAGACGAACGCTTCAACCTAGAAGAACAAAATTTGGTGAGCCAAGTGGGATTTGTGTACTGATCATGACCACCATGTATCATCAAGATTGGGTGAGAAAATATTTGCTGGTATTTCGGAAACTCGTTATTTCTTAGAAGCTTGGGTACCCCTCTCAATGAAAGTGCTTTTCCACAGTCTGTAGCTAGGGCTACTTGAAGAGGAAACAAACCATAGAGACAAATATGAGAACTCCTTTATTTTGTCAAGTTTCAAAGAGCTACTACAAACCATGTTGGATTTAGAGTTCCAAATTCATCTATCTATATAGGAGAGAACAGAGGGAAACCTAAATATAAAAACTGCTACTGTAGACGAATGCTTCAACCTAGAAGAACAAAATTTGGTGAGCCAAGTGGGATTTGAGTACTGATCATTACCACCAAGTATCATCAAGATTGGGTGAAAAAATATTTGCTGGTATTTCGGAAACTCGTTATTTCTTAGAAGCTTGGCAACCCCTCTCAATGAAAGTGCTTTTCCACAGTCTGTGCCTAGGGCTACTTGAAGAGGAAACAAACCATAGAGACACATCTGAGACCACCTTTATTTTGTCAAGTTTCAAAGAGCTACTACAAACAATGTTGGATTTAGAGTTCCAAATTCATCTATCTATATAGGAGAGAACAGAGAGAAAACTAAATATAAAAACTGCTACTGTAGACGAACACTTCAACCTAGAAGAACAAAATTTGGTGAGCCAAGTGGGATTTGTGTACTGATCATTACCACCAAGTATCAACAAGATTGTGTGAAAAAATATTTGCTGGTATTTCGGAAACTCGTTATTTCTTAGAAGCTTGGCAACACATCTCAATGAAAGTGCTTTTCCACAGTCTGTGCCTAGGGCTACATGAAGAGGAAAGAAACCATAGAGACAAAACTGAGAACTCCTTTATATTGTCAAGTTTCAAAGAGCTACTACAAACCATGTTGGATTTAGAGTTCCAAATTCATCTATCTATATAGGAGAGAACAGAGTGAAACCTAAATATAAAAACTGCTACTGTAGACGAACGCTTCAACCTAGAAGAAAAAATTTGGTGACCCAAGTGGGATTTGTGTACTGATCATTACCACCAAGTATCATCAAGATTGGGTGAAAAAATATTTGCTGGTATTTCGGAAACTCGTTATTTCTTAGAAGCTTGGCAACCAATCTCAATGAAAGTGCTTTTCCACAGTCTGTGCCTAGGACTACATGAAGAGGAAACAAACCATAGAGACAAAACTGAGAACTCCTTTATATTGTCAAGTTTCAAAGAGCTACTACAAACCATGTTGGATTTAGAGTTCCAAATTCATCTATCTATATAGGAGAGAACAGAGTGAAACCTAAATATAAAAACTGCTACTGTAGACGAACGCTTCAACCTAGAAGAACAAAATTTGGTGAGCCAAGTGGGATTTGTGTACTGATCATTACCACCAAGTATCATCAAGATTGGGTGAAAAAATATTTGCTGGTGTTTCGGAAACTCGTTATTTCTTAGAAGCTTGGGAACCCCTCTCAATGAAAGTGCTTTTCCACAGTCTGTGCCTGGGGCTACTTGAAGAGGAAACAAACCATAGCGACAAAACTGAGAACTCCTTTATTTTGTCAAGTTTCAAAGAGCTACTACAAACCTTGTTGGATTTAGAGTTCCAAATTCATCTATCTATATAGGAAAGAACAGAGGGAACCCTAAATATAAAAACTGCTAATGTAGACGAACGCTTCAACCTAGAAGAACAAAATTTGGTGAGCCAAGTGGGATTTGTGTACTGATCATTAGCAACAAGTATCATCAAGATTGGGTGAAAAAACATTCGCTGGTATTTCGGAATCTCGTTATTTCTTAGAAGCTTGGCAACCCATCTCAATGAAAGTACTTGCCACACTCTGTGACTAGGGCTACTTGAAGAGGAAACAATCCATAGAGACAAAACTGAGAACTCCTTTATTTTGTCAAGTTTCAAAGAGCTACTACAAACCATGTTGGATTTAGAGTTCCAAATTCATCTATCTATATATGAGAGAACAGAGTGAAACCTAAATATAAAAACTGCTACTGTAGACGAACGCTTCAACCTAGAAGAACAAAATTTGGTGAGCCAAGTGGGATTTGTGTACTGATCATGACCACCAAGTATCATCAAGATTGGGTGAAAAAATATTTGCTGCTATTTCGGAAACTCTTTATTTCTTAGAAGCCTGGGTACCCCTCTCAATGAAAGTGCTTTTCCACAGTCTGTGCTTAGGGCTACTTGAAGAGGAAACAAACCATAGAGACAAATCTGAGAACTCCTTTATTTTGTCAAGTTTCAAAGAGCGACTACAAACCATGTTGGATTTAGAGTTCCAAATTCATCTATCTATATAGGAGAGAACAGAGGGAAACCTAAATATAAAAACTGCTACTGTAGACGAACGCTTCAACCTAGAAGAACAAAATTTGGTGAGCCAAGTGGGATTTGAGTACTGATCATTACCACCAAGTATCATCAAGATTGGGTGAAAAAATATTTGCTGGTATTTCGGAAACTCGATATTTCTTAGAAGCTTGGCAACCCCTCTCAATGAAAGTGCTTTTCCACAGTCTGTGCCTAGGGCTACTTGAAGAGGAAACAAACCATAGAGACAAATTTGAGACCTCCTATATTTTGTCAAGTTTCAAAGAGCTACTACAAACAATGTTGGATTTAGAGTTCCAAATTCATCTATCTATATAGGAGAGAACAGAGGGAAACCTAAATATAAAAACTGCTACAGTAGACGAAAGCTTCAAAATCGAAGAACAAAATTTGGTGAGCCAAGTGGGATTTGCGTACTGATCATTACCACCAAGTATCAACAAGATTGTGTGAAAAAATATTTGCTAGTATTTCGGAAACTCGTTATTTCTTAGAAGCTTGGCAACACATCTCAATGAAAGTGCTTTTCCACAGTCTGTGCCTAGGACTACATGAAGAGGAAACAAACCATAGAGACAAAACTGAGAACTCCTTTATATTGTCAAGTTTCAAAGAGCTACTACAAACCATGTTGGATTTAGAGTTCCAAATTCATCTATCTATATATGAGAGAACAGAGTGAAACCTAAATATAAAAACTGCTACTGTAGACGAACGCTTCAACCTAGAAGAACAAAATTTGGTGAGCCAAGTGGGATTTGTGTACTGATCATTACCACCAAGTATCATCAAGATTGGGTGAAAAAATATTTGCTGGTGTTTCGGAAACTCGTTATTTCTTAGAAGCTTGGGAACCCCTCTCAATGAAAGTGCTTTTCCACAGTCTGTGCCTGGGGCTACTTGAAGAGGAAACAAACCATAGCGACAAAACTGAGAACTCCTTTATTTTGTCAAGTTTCAAAGAGCTACTACAAACCTTGTTGGATTTAGAGTTCCAAATTCATCTATCTATATAGGAAAGAACAGAGGGAACCCTAAATATAAAAACTGCTAATGTAGACGAACGCTTCAACCTAGAAGAACAAAATTTGGTGAGCCAAGTGGGATTTGTGTACTGATCATTACCACCAAGTATCATCAAGATTGGGTGAAAAAATATTCGCTGGTATTTCGGAAACTCGTTATTTCTTAGAAGCTTGGCAACCCATCTCAATGAAAGTACTTTCCACAGTCTGTGGCTAGGGATACTTGAAGAGGAAACAATCCATAGAGACAAAACAGAGAACTCCTTTATTTGGTCAAGTTTCAAAGAGCTACTACAAACCATGTTGGATTTAGAGTTCCAAATTCATCTATCTATATAGGAGAGAACAGAGGGAAACCTAAATATAAAAACTGCTACTGTAGACGAACGCTTCAACCTAGAAGAACAAAATTTGGTGAGCCAAGTGGGAATTGTGTACTGACCATGACCACCAAGTATCTTCAAGATTTGGTGAAAAAATATTTGCTGCTATTTCGGAAACTCATTATTTCTTAGAAGCTTGGGTACCCTTCTCAAATGAGAGTGCTTTTCCACAATCTGTGCCTAGGGCTACTTGAAGAGGAAACAATCCATAGAGACAAAACTGAGAACTCCTTTAT
>NW_027517724.1:0-40203 GCF_048772815.1 Callospermophilus lateralis
TACTGATCATACCACTAAGTATCATCAAGATTGGGTGAAAAAAATATTTTCTGGTATTTCGGAAATTCGTTATTCTTAGAAGCTTGGCAAACCCTCTCAATGAAAGTGCTTTTCCACAGTCTGTGCCTAGGGCTACTTGAAGAGGAAACAAATCATAGAGACAAAACTGAGAACTCCTTTATTTTATCAAGTTTCAAAGAGCTACTACAAACCATGCTGGATTTAGAGTTCCAAATTCATCTATCTATATAGGAGAGAACAGAGAAAAACCTAAATATAAAAACTGCTACTGTAGACGAAAGCTTCAACCTAGAAGAAAAAAAATTTGGTGAGTCAAGTGGGATTTGTGTACCGATCATTACCACCAAGAATCATAAAGATTGGGTGAAAAATATTTGCTGGTATTTCAGAAACTCGTTATTTCTTCGAAGCTTGGCAACCCTTTAATGAAAGTGCTTTTCCACAGTCTCTGCTTAGGGCTACTTGAAGTGGAAACAAATCCTAGAGACAAAACTAAGAACTCCTTTATTTTGTCAAGTTTCAAAGAGCTACTACAAATCATGTTGTATTTAGAGTTCCAAATTCATCTACCTATATAGGAGAGAACAGAGGGAAACCTAAAAATAAAAACTGCTAATGTAAACGAACGCTTCAACCTAGAAGAACAAAATTTGTTGAGTCAAGTGAGATTTGTGTACCGATCATTACCACCATGTAACATCAAGTTTGGGTGAAAAAATATTTGCTGGTATTTCGGAAACTCGTTATTTCTTGGAAGCTTGGCAACCCCTTTCAATGAAAGTGCTTTTCCACAGTCTGTGCCTAGGGCTATTTGAAAAGGAAACAAACCATAGAGACAAAACTGAGAACGCCTTTATTTTCTCAAGTTTCAAAGAGCTACTACAAAGCATGTTGGATTTAGAGTTCCAAATTCATATATCTATATAGGAGAGAACAAAGTGAAACCTAAAAATAAAACTGCTACTGAAAACGAACGCTTCAACCTAGAAGAACACAATTTGGTGAGCCAAGTGGCATTTGTGTACTTGTCACTACCACCACTTATCATCAAGTTTGAGTGAAAAAATATTTTGCCTGGATTTCGGAAACTCGTAATTTCATGAAGCCTGGCAACCCCTTTAAATGAAAGTGCTTTTCCACAGTCTCTGCTTAGGGCTACTTGAAGAGGGAACAAAATCATAGAGAAAAAACTGAGAACTCCTTTATTTTCTCAAGTTTCAAAGAGCTACTACAAACCATGTTGGATTTAGAGTTTTAAAATTCATCTATCTATATAGGGGAGAACAGAGGGAAACCTAAAAATATAACTGCTAATGTAAACGAACGCTTCAACCTAGAAGAACAAAATTTGGTGAGTCAAGTGGGATTTCTGTAGCGATCATTACCACCAAGTATCATCAAGATTGGGTGAAAAAATATTTGCTGGTATTTCGGAAACTCATTATTTCTTCGAAGCTTGGCAACCCCTTTCAATGAAACTGCTTTTCCACTGTCTCTGCTTAGGGCTACTTGAAGAGGAAACAAACCATTGAGACAAACTGAGAACTCCTTTATTATGTCAAGTTTCAAAGAGCTACTACAAACCATGTTGGATTTTAGAGTTCCAAATTCATCTATCTATATAGAAGAGAACATAGTGAAACCTAAATATAAAAATATTCTACTGTAGACGAACGCTTAAACCTAGAAGAACAAAATTTGGTGAGCCAAGTGAGATTTGTGGACTTATCATTACCACCAAGTATCATCAAGATTGGGTGAAAAAATATTTGCTGGTATTTCGGAAACTCGTTTATTTCGTAGAAGCTTGGCAACCCCTCTCAATGAAAGTGCTTTTCCACAGTCTGTGCCTGGGCTACGTGAAGAGGAAACAAACCATATAGACAAAACTGAGAACTCCTTTATTTTGTCAAGTTTCAAAGAGCTACTACAAACCATGTTGGATTTAGAGTTCCAAATTCATCTATCTATATAGGAGAGAACAGAGTGAAACCTAAAAATAAAAACTGCTACTGTAAACGAAGGCTTCAACCTAGAAGAAACAAACTTTGGTGAGCCAAGTGGGATTTGTGTACTTGTCATTACCACCAAGTATCATCAAGATTGGGTGAAAAAATATTTGCTGGTATTTCGGAAACTCGTAATTTCTTGGAAGCTTTGCAACCCCTTTCAATGAAAGTGCTTTTCCACATTCTCTTCTTAGGGCTACTTGAAGAGGAAAGAAATCATAGAGACAAATCTGAGAACTCCATTATTTTTTCAAGTTTCAAAGATCTACTACAAACCATGTTGGATTTAGAGTTACAAATTAATCTATCTATATAAGAGAGAACAGAGAGAAACCTACATATAAAAACTGCTACTGTAGAGGAACGCTTCAACCTAGAAGAACAAAATTTGGTGGGCCAAGTAGGTTTGTGTACTGATCACTAGCCACAAGTATCACCAAGATTCGGTGAAAAAATATTTGCTGGTTTTTTGGAAACTCGTTATTTCTTAGAAACTTGGCAACCTCTCAATGAAAATGCTTTTCCACAATCTGTGCCTTGGGCTACTTGAAGAGGAAAAAAACCATAGAGACAAAACTGAGAACTCCTTTATTTTGTTTAGTTTCAAAGAGCTACTACAAACCATGTTGGATTTAGAGTTCCAAATTCATCTATCTATATAAGAGAGGGCAGAGTGAAACCTAAATTTAAAGACTGCTAGTGTAGACGAACGCTTAAACATAGAAGAACAAAATTTGGTGAGCCAAGTGGGATTTGCGGACTGATCATTACCACCAAGTATCATCAAGATTGGGTGAAAAAATATTTGCTGGTATTTCGGAAACTCGTAATTTCTTGGAAGCTTGGCAACCGCTTTCAATGAAAGTGCTTTTCCACAGTTTCTGCTTAGGGCTACTTGAAGAGGAAACAAATCTTAGAGACAAAACTGAGAACTCCTTTATTTTGTCAAGTTTCAAAGAGCTACTACAATCCATGTTGGATTTAGAGTTCCAAATTCATCTATCTATATGGGAGAGAACAGAGTGAAACCTAAAAATAAAAACTGCTACTGTAAACGAACGCTTCAACCTAGAAGAGCACAATTTGGTGAGCCAAGTGGCATTTGTGTACTGATCATTACCACCACGTATCATGCAGATTGGGTGAAAAAATATTTGCTGATATTTCGGAAACTCGTTATTTCTTAGAAGCTTGGCATCCCCTCTCAATGAATGTGCTTTTCCCCAGTCTGTGCCTAGGGCCATTTGAAGAGGAAACAAACCATTAAGAAAAAACTGAGAACTTTTTTATTTTGTCAAGTTTAAAAGAGCTACTACAAACCATGTTGGATTTAGAGTTCCAAATTCATCTATCTATATAGGAGAGAACAGAGTGAAAAGTAAAAATAAAAACTGCTACTGTAAACGAACGCTTCCACCTAGAAGAACAAAATTTGGTGAGCCAAGTGGGATTTGAGTACCTGTCATTACCACCAAGTATCATCATATTTGGGGAAAAAATATTTTCTGGTATTTCGGAAACCCGTAATTTCTTGGAAGATTGGCAACCCCTTTCAATGGAAATGCTTTTCCACAGTCTCTGCCTGGGCTACTTGAAGAGAAAACAAATCATAGAGACAAAACTGAGAACTCCTTTATTTTGTCAAGTTTCAAAGAGCTACTACTAACCATGTTGGATTTAGAGTTCCAAATTCATCTATCTATATAGGAGAGAACAGAGTGAAACCTAAAAATAAAAACTGCTACTGTAAACGAACGATTCAACATAGAAGAAAAAATTTTGGTGAGCCAAGTGGGATTTGTGTACTTGTCATTACCACCAAGTATCATCAAGATTGGGTGAAAAAATATTTGCTGGTATTTCGAAAACCCGTAATTTCTTGGAAGCTTGGCAACCCCTTTCAATGGAAATGCTTTTCCACAGTCGCTGCCTGGGTTAGTTGAAGAGGAAACAAATCATAGAGACAAAACTGAGCACTACTTTTTTTGTGAAGTTTCAAAGAGCTACTACAAACCTTGTTGGATTTAGAGTTCCAAATTCATCTATCTATATAGGAGAGAACAAAGTGAAACCTAAATATAAAAACTGCTACTGTAAACGTACACTTCAACCTAGAAGAAGACAATTTGGTGAGCCAAGTGGGATTTGTGTACTTGTCATTAACACCAAGTATCATCAAGATTGGGTGAAAAACTGTTTGCTGGTATTTCGGAAAATCCTAATTTCTTGGAAGCTTTGCAACCAATTTCAATGAAAGTGCTTTTCCACAGTCTCTGCTTAGGGATACTTGAGGAGGAAACAAATCATAGAGACAAAACTGAGAACTCCTTTATTTTGTCAAGTTTCAAAGAGCTACTACAAACCATGTTGGATTTAGAGTTCCAAATTCATCTATATAAATAGGAGAGTACAGAGGGATACCGAAAATTATAAACTGCTACTGTAAACTAACGCTTCAACCTAGAAAAACAAAATTTGGTGAGTCAAGTGGGATTTTTTGTACTGATCATTACCACCACGTAACATCAAGATTGCGTGAAAAAAATATATGCTGGTATTTCAGAAACTCGTTGTTTCTTAGAAGCTTGGCAACCCCTCTCAATGAATGTGCTTGTGCCCAGTCTGTGCCTAGGGCTATTTGAAGAGGAAACAAACCATAGAGACAAAACTGAGAACTCCTTTATTTTGTCAAGTTTCAAAGAGCTACTACAAACCATGTTGGATTTAGAGTTCCAAATTCATCTATCTATATAGGAGAGAACAGAGGGAACCTAAAATATAAACTGCTACTGTAAACGAACGCTTCAACCTAGAAGAACAAAATTTGGTGAGCCAAGTTGGATTTGTGTACTTGTCATTACCACCAAGTATCATCAAGATTGGGTGAAAAAATATTTGCTGGTATTTCAGAAACTCGTTATTTCTTAGAAGCCTGGCAACCCCTCTCAATGAAAGTGCTTTTCCACAGTCTATGACTAGGGCGACTTGAAGAGGAAACAAAACATACAGACAAACTGAGAACTTCTTCATTTTGTCAAGTTTCAAAGAGCTACTAAATCCATGTTGGATTTAGAGTTCCAAATTCATATATCTATATAAAAAAGATCAGAGTGAAACCAAAAATTAAAAACTGCTACTGTAAACGAACGCTTCAACCTAGAAGAACACAATTTGGTGAGCCAAGTGGGATTTGTGTACTGATCATTACCACCACGTATCATCAGATTGGGTGAAAAAATATTTGCTGGTATTTCGGAAACTCGTTATTTCTTAGAAGCTTGGCAACCCCACTCAATGAATATGCTTTTCCCCAGTCTGTGCCTAGGGCTATTTGAAGAGGAAACAAACAATAGAGACAAAAGTGAGAACTTTTCTATTTTGTCAAGTTTCAAAGAGCTACTACAAACCATGTTGGATTTAGAGTTCCAAATTCCTCTATCTATATAGGAGAGAACAGAGGGAAACCTAAAAATATAAACTGCTACTGTAAACGAACGCTTCAACCTAGAAGAACAAAATTTGGTGAGCCAATTGGAATTTGTGTACTTGTCATTACAATCAAGTATCATCAAGATTGGGTGAAAAAATATTTGCTGGTATTTCGGAACTCGTAATTTATTGGAAGCTTGGCAACCCCTTTCAATGAAAGTGCTTTTCCCACAGTCTCTGCTTAGGGCTACTTGAAGAGGAAACAAATCATAGAGACAAAACTGAGAACTCCTTTATTTTGTCAAGTTTCAAAGAGCTACTACAAACCATGTTGGATTTAGAGTTCCAAATTCATCTATCTATATGGGAGAGAACAGAGTGAAACCTAAAAATAAAAACAGCTACTGTAAACGAACGCTTCAACCTAGAAGAGCACAATTTGGTGAGCCAAGTGGCATTTGTGTACTGATCATTACCACCACGTATCATCCAGATTGGGTGAAAAAATATTTGCTGGTATTTCGGAAACTCGTTATTTCTTAGAAGCTTGGCAACCCCTCTCAATGAATGTGCATTTCCCCAGTATGTGCCTAGGGCCATTTGAAGTGGAAACAAGCATAGAGAAAAACTGAGAACTTTTTTATTTTGTCAAGTTTTAAAAGAGCTACTACAATCCATGTTGGATTTAGAGTTCCAAATTCATCTATCTATATAGGAGAGAACAGATCGAAACCTAAAAATAAACACTGCTACTGTAAAACGACCGCTTCAACCTAGAAGAGCAAAATTTGGTGAGCCATGTAAGATTTGTGTACTTGTCATTACCACCAAGTATCATCAAGATTGGGTGAAAAAATATTTGCTGGTATTTCTCAAACCCGTAATTTATTGGGAGCTTGGGAGAGCCTTTCAATGAAAGTGCTTTCCACAGTCTCTGCTTAGGGCTACTGGAAGAGGAAACAAATCATAGAGACAAAACTGAGAACTCCATTATTTTGTCAAGTTTCAAAGAGCTACTACAAACGATGTTGGATTTAGAGTTCCAAATTCATCTATCTATATAGGAGAGAACAGAGGGAAACCTAAAAATATAAACTGCTACTGTAAACGAACGTTTCAACCTAGAAGAACAAAATTTGGTGAGCCAATTGGGAATTGTGTACTTGTCATTACCACCAAGTATCATCAAGATTGTTTGAAAAAATGTATCCTGGTATTTCGGAAACTCGTAATTTCTTGGGAGTTTTTGCAAACCCTTTCAATGAAAGTGCTTTTCCACAGTCTCTGCTTACAGCTACTTGAAGAGGAAACAAATCATAGAGACAAAACTGAGAACTCCTTTATTTTGTCAAGTTTCAAAGAGCTACTACAAACCATGTTGGATTTAGAGTTCCAAATTCATCTATCTATATAGGAGAGAACAGAGGGAAACCTAAAAATATAAACTGCTACTGTAAACGAACGCTTCGACCTAGAAGAACAAAATTTGGTGAGCCAAGTGGGATTTGTGTACTTGTCATTAACACCAAGTATCATGAAGATTGGGTGAAAAAATATTTGCTGGTATTTCGGAAAATCGTTATTTCTTAGAAGCCTGGCAACCCCTGTCAATCAACGTGCTTTTCCACAGTCTATGACTAGGGCTACTTGAAGAGAAAACAAAACATAGAGACAAAACTGAGAACTTCTTCATTTTGTCAAGTTTCAAAGAGCTACTACAATCCATGTTGGATTTAGAGTTCCAAATTCATTTATCTATATAAAAAAGAACAGAGTGAAACCTAAAAATAAAAACTGCTACTGTAAACAAACGCTTCAACCTAGAACACAATTTGGTGAGCCACGTGGGATTTGTGTACTGATCATTACCACCCCGTATCGTCAAGATTGGGTGAAAAAATATTTGCTGGTATTTCTAAAACTCGTTATTTCTTAGAAGCTTGGCAACCCCTCTCAATGAAAGTGCTTTTCCACAGTCTGTGCCTAGGGCTACTTGAAGAGGAAACAATCCATAGAGACAAAACTGAGAACTCCTTCAGTTTGTCAAGTTTCAAAGAGGCTACTACAAACCATGTTGGATTTAGAGTTCCAAATTCATCTATCTATATAGGAGAGAACAGAGGGAAACCTAAAAATATAAACTGCTACTGTAAACGAACGCTTCAATCTAGAAGAACAAAATTTGGTGAGTCAAGTGGGATTTGTGTACCGATCATTACCACCAAGTATCATCAAGATTGGGTGAAAAAATATTTGCTGGTATTTCAGAAACTCGTTATTTCTTAGAAGCCTGGCAACCCCTCTCAATGAAAGTGCTTTTCCACAGTCTATGACTAGGGCGACTCGAAGAGGAAACAAAACATACAGACAAAACTGAGAACTTCTTCATTTTGTCAAGTTTCAAAGAGCTACTATAATCCATGTTGGATTTAGAGTTCCAAATTCATATATCTATATAAAAAAGATCAGAGTGAAACCAAAAATTAAAAACTGCTACTGTAAACGAACGCTTCAACCTAGAAGAACACAATTTGGTGAGCCAAGTGGGATTTGTGTACTGATCATTACCACCACGTATCATCAAGATTGGGTGAAAAAATATTTGCTGGTATTTCGGAAACTCGTTATTTCTTAGAAGCTTGGCAACCCCACTCAATGAATATGCTTTTCCCCAGTCTGTGCCTAGGGCTATTTGAAGAGGAAACAAACAATAGAGACAAAAGTGAGAACTTTTCTATTTTGTCAAGTTTCAAAGAGCTACTACAAACCATGTTGGATTTAGAGTTTCCAAATTCCTCTATCTATATAGGAGAGAACAGAGGGAAACCTAAAAATATAAACTGCTACTGTAAACGAACGCTTCAACCTAGAAGAACAAAATTTGGTGAGCCAATTGGAATTTGTGTACTTGTCATTACAATCAAGTATCATCAAGATTGGGTGAAAAAATATTTGCTGGTATTTCGGAACTCGTAATTTATTGGAAGCTTGGCAACCCCTTTCAATGAAAGTGCTTTTCCACAGTCTCTGCTTAGGGCTACTTGAAGAGGAAACAAATCATAGAGACAAAACTGAGAACTCCTTTATTTTGTCAAGTTTCAAAGAGCTACTACAAACCATGTTGGATTTAGAGTTCCAAATTCATCTATCTATATGGGAGAGAACAGAGTGAAACCTAAAAATAAAAACTGCTACTGTAAACGAACGCTTCAACCTAGAAGAGCACAATTTGGTGAGCCAAGTGGCATTTGTGTACTGATCATTACCACCACGTATCATCCAGATTGGGTGAAAAAATATTTGCTGGTATTTCGGAAACTCGTTATTTCTTAGAAGCTTGGCAACCCCTCTCAATGAATGTGCATTTCCCCAGTATGTGCCTAGGGCCATTTGAAGTGGAAACAAAGCATAGAGAAAAAACTGAGAACTTTTTTATTTTGTCAAGTTTAAAAGAGCTACTACAAACCATGTTGGATTTAGAGTTCCAAATTCATCTATCTATATAGGAGAGAACAGATCGAAACCTAAAAATAAACACTGCTACTGTAAACGACCGCTTCAACCTAGAAGAGCAAAATTTGGTGAGCCATGTAAGATTTGTGTACTTGTCATTACCACCAAGTATCATCAAGATTGGGTGAAAAAATATTTGCTGGTATTTCTCAAACCCGTAATTTATTGGGAGCTTGGGAGAGCCTTTCAATGAAAGTGCTTTTCCACAGTCTCTGCTTAGGGCTACTGGAAGAGGAAACAAATCATAGAGACAAAACTGAGAACTCCATTATTTTGTCAAGTTTCAAAGAGCTACTACAAACGATGTTGGATTTAGAGTTCCAAATTCATCTATCTATATAGGAGAGAACAGAGGGAAACCTAAAAATATAAACTGCTACTGTAAACGAACGTTTCAACCTAGAAGAACAAAATTTGGTGAGCCAATTGGGAATTGTGTACTTGTCATTACCACCAAGTATCATCAAGATTGTTTGAAAAAATGTATCCTGGTATTTCGGAAACTCGTAATTTCTTGGGAGTTTTGCAAACCCTTTCAATGAAAGTGCTTTTCCACAGTCTCTGCTTACAGCTACTTGAAGAGGAAACAAATCATAGAGACAAAACTGAGAACTCCTTTATTTTGTCAAGTTTCAAAGAGCTACTACAAACCATGTTGGATTTAGAGTTCCAAATTCATCTATCTATATAGGAGAGAACAGAGGGAAACCTAAAAATATAAACTGCTACTGTAAACGAACGCTTCGACCTAGAAGAACAAAATTTGGTGAGCCAAGTGGGATTTGTGTACTTGTCATTAACACCAAGTATCATGAAGATTGGGTGAAAAAATATTTGCTGGTATTTCGGAAAATCGTTATTTCTTAGAAGCCTGGCAACCCCTGTCAATCAACGTGCTTTTCCACAGTCTATGACTAGGGCTACTTGAAGAGAAAACAAAACATAGAGACAAAACTGAGAACTTCTTCATTTTGTCAAGTTTCAAAGAGCTACTACAATCCATGTTGGATTTAGAGTTCCAAATTCATTTATCTATATAAAAAAGAACAGAGTGAAACCTAAAAATAAAAACTGCTACTGTAAACAAACGCTTCAACCTAGAACACAATTTGGTGAGCCACGTGGGATTTGTGTACTGATCATTACCACCCCGTATCGTCAAGATTGGGTGAAAAAATATTTGCTGGTATTTCTAAAACTCGTTATTTCTTAGAAGCTTGGCAACCCCTCTCAATGAAAGTGCTTTTCCACAGTCTGTGCCTAGGGCTACTTGAAGAGGAAACAATCCATAGAGACAAAACTGAGAACTCCTTCAGTTTGTCAAGTTTCAAAGAGGCTACTACAAACCATGTTGGATTTAGAGTTCCAAATTCATCTATCTATATAGGAGAGAACAGAGGGAAACCTAAAAATATAAACTGCTACTGTAAACGAACGCTTCAATCTAGAAGAACAAAATTTGGTGAGTCAAGTGGGATTTGTGTACCGATCATTACCACCAAGTATCATCAAGATTGGGTGAAAAAATATTTGCTGGTATTACGGAAACTCGTTATTTCTTAGAAGCCTGGCAACCCCTCTCAATGAAAGTGCTTTTCCACAGTCTATGAATATGGCTACTTGAAGAGGAAACAAATCATAGAGACAAAACTGAGTACTCCTTTATTTTGTCAAGTTTCAAAGAGCTACTACAAACCATGTTGGATTTAGAGTTCCAAATTCATCTATCTATATAGGAGAGAACAGAGGGAAACCTAAATATAAAAACTGCTACTGTAAACGAACGCTTCAACCTAGAAAAACAAAATTTGGTGAGCCAAGTGGGATTTGTGTACTTGTCATTACCACCAAGTATCATCAAGATTGTTTGAAAAAATGTATCCTGGTATTTCGGAAACTCGTAATTTCTTGGGAGTTTTGCAAACCCTTTCAATGAAAGTGCTTTTCCACAGTCTCTGCTTAGAGCTATATGAAGAGGAAACAAATCATAGAGACAAAACTGAGAACTCCTTTATTTTGTCAAGTTTCAAAGAGCTACTACAAACCATGTTGGATTTAGAGTTCCAAATTCATCTATCTATATAGGTGAGAACAGAGTGAAACCTAAAAATAAAAACTGCTACTGTAAACGAACGCTTCAACCTAGAAGAGCACAATTTGGTGAGCCAAGTGGCATTTGTGTACTGATCATTACCACCACGTATCATCCAGATTGGGTGAAAAAATATTTGCTGGTATTTCGGAAACTCGTTATTTCTTGGAAGCTTGGCAACCCCTTTCAATGAAAGTGCTTTTCCACAGTCTGTGCCTAGGGCTACTTGAAGAGGAAACAAACGATAGGGACAAAACTGAGAACTCCTTTATTTTGTCTAGTTTCAAAGAGCTACTACAAACCGTGTTGGATTTAGAGTTCCAAATTCATCTATCTATATAAGAGAGGGCAGAGTGAAACCTAAATTTAAAGACTGCTAGTGTAGACGAACGCTTAAACATAGAAGAACAAAATTTGGTGAGCCAAGTTGGATTTGTGGACTGATCATTACCACCAAGTATCATCAAGATTGGGTGAGAAAATATTTGCTGGTATTTTGGAAACTCGTTATTTCTTAGAAGCTTGGCAACCACTCTCAATGAAAGTGCTTTTCACAGTCTGTGCCTAGGGCTCCTTGAATAGGAAACAAACCATAGAGATAAAACTGAGAACTCCTTTATTTTGTCAAGTTTCAAAGAGCTACTACAAACCATGTTGTATTTAGAGTTCCAAATTCATCTATCTATATAGGAGAGAACAGAGGGCAACCTTAATATAAAAACTGCTACTGTAGACGAACTCTTAAACCTAGAAAAACAAAATTTGGTGGCAAAGTGGGATTTGTGTACTGATCATTACCACCAAGTATCATCAAGATTGGGTGAAAAAATATTTGCTGTTATTTCGGAAACTCGTTATTTCTTAGAAACTTGGCAACCCCTCTCAATGAAAATGCTTTTCCACAATCTGTACCTAGGGCTACTTGAAGAGGAAACAAACCATAGAGACAAAACTGAGATCTCCTTTATTTTTTCATTTCAAAGAGCTACTACAAACCATGTTGGATTTAGAGTTCCAAATTCATCTATCTATATAGGAGAGAACAGAGTGAAACCTAAAAATAAAAACTGCTACTGAAAACGAACGCTTCAACGTAGAAGAACACAATTTGGTGAGCCAAGTGGCATTTGTGTACTTGTCATTACCACCACGTATCATCAAGTTTGGGTGAAAAAATATTTGCTGGTGTTTCCGAAACTCGCTTTTTTAGAAGCTTGGCAACCCCTTTAAATGAAAGTGCTTTTTCAAGTCTGTGCCTAGAGCAACTTGAAGAGGAAACAAATCATAGAGAAAAAACTGAGATCTCCTTTATTTTCTCAAGTTTCAAAGAGCTGCTACAAAGCATGTTGGATTTAGAGTTTTAAGTTCATCTATATATATAGGGGAGAACAGAGGGAAACCTAAAAATATAAACTGCTAATATAAACGAACGCTTCAACCTAGAAGAACAAAATTTGTTGAGTCAAGTGGGATTTGTGTACCGATCATTACCACCATGTATCATCAAGTTTGGGTGAAAAAATATTTGCCTGTATTTCGGAAACTCTTAATATCTTGAAAGCTTGGCAACCTCTTTAAATGAAAGTGCTTTTCCACAGTCTCTGCTTATGGCTACTTGAAGAGGAAGCAAATCATAGAGACAAAACTGAGAACTACATTTTTTGTAAAGTTTCAAAGAGCTATTACAAACCATGTTGGATTTGGAGTTCCAAATTCAGCTATCTATATAGGAGAGAACAGAGGGAAACCTAAAAATATAAACTGCTACTGTAAACGAACGCTTCAAACTAGAAGAACAAAATTTGGTGAGTCAAGTGGGATTTCTGTACCGACCATTACCACCAAGTATCATCAAGATTGGGTGAAAAAATATTTGCTGGTATTTCGGAAACTCATTATTTCTTCGAAGCTTGGCAACCCCTTTCAATGAAACTGCTTTTCCACTGTCTCTGCTTAGGGCTACTTGAAGAGGAAAGAAACCATTGAGACAAAACTGAGAACTCCTTCATTTTGTCAAGTATCAAAGAGCGACTACAAACCATGTTGTATTTAGATTTCCAAATTCATCTATCTATATAGGAGAGAACAAAGTGAAACCTAAAAATAAATACTGCTATTGCAAACGAACGCTTCAACCGAGAAGAACAAAATTTGGTGAGCCAAGTGGGATTTGTGTACTTGTCATTACCACCACTTATCATCAAGATTGGGTGAAAAAGTATTTGCTGGTATTTTGGAAACTCGTAATTTCGTGGAAGCTTGGCATCCCCTTTCAGGGAAAGTGCTTTTCCACACTCTCTGCTTAGGGCTACTTGAAGAAGAAACAAACCATAGTGACAAAACTGAGAACTCCTTTATGTTGTCAAGTTTCAAAAAGATACAACAAACCATGTTGGATTTAGAGTTCCAAATTCATCTATCTATATAGGAAAGAACAGAGGGAAACCTAAAACTATAAACTGCTACTGTAAACGAACACTTCAAGCTAGAAGAACAAAATTTGGTGAGTCAAGTGGGATTTGTGTACCGATCATTACCACAAAGTATCATCCAGATTGGGTGAAAAAATATTTGCTGGTATTTAGGAAACGCGTTATTTCTTGGAAGCTTGGCAACCCCTTTCAATGAAAGTGCTTTTCCACAGTCTGTGCCTAGGGCTACTTGAAGAGGAAACAAACCATAGAGACAATACTGAGAACTCCTTTATTTTCTCAAGTTTCAAAGAGCTACTACAAACCATGTTGGATTTAGAGTTCCAAATTCATCTCTCTACACAGGAGAGAACAAAGTGAAACCTAAAAATAAATACTGCTAGTTTAAACGAACGCTTCAACCGAGAAGAACAAAATTTGGTGAGCCAAGTGGGATTTGTGTACTGATCATACCACTAAGTATCATCAAGATTGGGTGAAAAAATATTTTCTGGTATTTCGGAAATTCGTTATTTCTTAGAAGCTTGGCAAACCCTCTCAATGAAAGTGCTTTTCCACTGTCTGTGCCTAGGGCTACTTGAAGAGGAAACAAATCATAGAGACAAAACTGAGAACTCCTTTATTTTGTCAAGTTTCAAAGAGCTACTACAAACCATGCTGGATTTAGAGTTCCAAATTCATCTATCTATATAGGAGAGAACAGAGAAAAACCTAAATATAAAAACTGCTACTGTAGACGAAAGCTTCAACCTAGAAGAACAAAATTTGGTGAGTCAAGTGGGATTTGTGTACCGATCATTACCATCATGTAACATCAAGTTTGGGTGAAAAAATATTTGCTGGTATTTCGGAAACTCGTTATTTCTTGGAAGCTTGGCAACCCCTTTCAATGAAAGTGCTTTTCCACAGTCTGTGCCTAGGGCTATTTGAAGAGGAAACAAACCATAGAGACAAAACTGAGAACGCCTTTATTTTCTCAAGTTTCAAATAGCTACTACAAAGCATGTTGGATTTAGAGTTCCAAATTCATATATCCATATAGGAGAGAATAAAGTGAAACCTAAAAATAAATACTGCTACTGAAAACGAACGCTTCAACCTAGAAGAACACAATTTGGTGAGCCAAGTGGCATTTGTGTTCCAATCATTACCACAAAGTATCATCCAGATTGGTGAAAAAATATTTGCTGGTATTTAGGAAACACATTATTTCTTAGAAGGTTGGCAACCCCTTTCAATGAAAGTGCTTTTCCACAGTCTGTGCCTAGGGCTACTTGAAGAGGAAACAAACCATAGAGACAAAACTGAGAACGCCTTTATTTTCTCAAGTTTCAAAGAGCTACTACAAAGCATGTTGGATTTAGAGTTCCAAATTCATATATCTATATCGGAGAGAACAAAGTGAAACCTAAAAATATAAACTGCTAATGTAAACGAACGCTTCAACCTAGAAGAACAAAATTTCTTGAGTCAAGTGGGATTTGTGTACCGATCATTACCACCATGTATCATCAAGTTTGGGTGAAAAAATATTTGCCTGTATTTCGGAAACTCGTAATTTCTTGAAAGCTTGGCAACCCCTTTAAATGAAAGTGCTTTTCCACAGTCTCTGCTTAGGGCTACTTGAAGAGGAAGCAAATCATAGAGACAAAACTGAGAACTACATTTTTTGTAAAGTTTCAAAGAGCTATTACAAACCATGTTGGATTTGGAGTTCCAAATTCAGCTATCTATATAGGAGAGAACAGAGGGAAACCTAAAAATATAAACTGCTACTGTAAACGAACGCTTCAAACTAGAAGAACAAAATTTGGTGAGTCAAGTGGGATTTCTGTACCGATCATTACCACCAAGTATCATCAAGATTGGGTGAAAAAATATTTGCTGGTATTTCGGAAACTCATTATTTCTTCGAAGCTTGGCAACCCCTTTCAATGAAACTGCTTTTCCACTGTCTCTGCTTAGGGCTACTTGAAGAAGAAAGAAACCATTGAGACAAAACTGAGAACTCCTTTATTTTGTCAAGTATCAAAGAGCGACTACAAACCATGTTGTATTTAGATTTCCAAATTCATCTATCTATATAGGAGAGAACAAAGGAATACAAAAATATAAACTGCTCTTGTAAACGAAAGCTTCAAACTAGAAGAACAAAATTTGGTGAGCCAAGTGGGATTTGTGTACTTGTCATTACCACCACTTATCATCAAGATTGGGTGAAAAAGTATTTGCTGGTATTTTGGAAACTCGTAATTTCTTGAGCTTGGCATCCCCTTTCAGGGAAAGTGCTTTTCCACAGTCTCTGCTTAGGGCTACTTGAAGAGGAAACAAACCATAGTGACAAAACTGAGAACTCCTTAATGTTGTCAAGTTTCAAAGAGATACAACAAACCATGTTGGATTTAGAGTTCCAAATTCATCTATCTATATAGGAGAGAACAAAGTGAAACCTAAAAATAAATACTGCTAGTGTAAACGAACGCTTCAACCGAGAAGAACAAAATTTGGTGAGCCAAGTGGGATTTGTGTACTTGTCATTACCACCACTTATCATCAAGATTGGGTGAAAAAGTATTTGCTGGTATTTTGGAAACTCGTAATTTCTTGGAAGCTTGGCATCCCCTTTCAGTGAAAGTGCTTTTCCACAGTCTCTGCTTAGGGCTACTTGAAGAGAAAACAAACCATAGTGACAAAACTGAGAACTCCTTTATGTTGTCAAGTTTCAAAGAGATACAACAAACCATGTTGGATTTAGAGTTCCAAATTCATCTATCTATATAGGAAAGAACAGAGGGAAACCTAAAAATATAAACTGCTACTGTAAACGAACGCTTCAACCTAGAGGAACAAAATTTGTTGAGTCAAATGGGATTTGTGTACTGATCATTACCACAAATTATCATCCAGATTGGGTGAAAAAATATTTGCTGGTATTTAGGAAATGCGTTATTTCTTGGAAGCTTGGCAACCCCTTTCAATGAAAGTGCTTTTCCACAGTCTGTGCCTAGGGCTACTTGAAGAGGAAACAAACCATAGACACAATACTGGGAACTCCTTTATTTTGTCAAGTTTCAAGGAGCTACTACAAACCATGTTGGATTCAGAGTTCCAAATTCATCTCTCTACATAGGAGAGAACAAAGTGAAACCTAAAAATAAATAATGCTAGTGTAAACGAACGCTTCAACCGAGAAGAACAAAATTTGGTGAGCCAAGTGGGATTTGTGTACTGATCATACCACTAAGTATCATCAAGATTGGGTGAAAAAATATTTTCTGGTATTTCGGAAATTCGTTATTCTTAGAAGCTTGGCAAACCCTCTCAATGAAAGTGCTTTTCCACAGTCTGTGCCTAGGGCTACTTGAAGAGGAAACAAATCATAGAGACAAAACTGAGAACTCCTTTATTTTGTCAAGTTTCAAAGAGCTACTACAAACCATGCTGGATTTAGAGTTCCAAATTCATCTATCTATATAGGAGAGAACAGAGAAAAACCTAAATATAAAAACTGCTACTGTAGACGAAAGCTTCAACCTAGAAGAAAAAAATTTGGTGAGTCAAGTGGGATTTGTGTACCGATCATTACCACCAAGAATCATAAAGATTGGGTGAAAAAATATTTGCTGGTATTTCAGAAACTCGTTATTTCTTCGAAGCTTGGCAACCCTTTCAATGAAAGTGCTTTTCCACAGTCTCTGCTTAGGGCTACTTGAAGTGGAAACAAATCATAGAGACAAAACTAAGAACTCCTTTATTTTGTCAAGTTTCAAAGAGCTACTACAAATCATGTTGTATTTAGAGTTCCAAATTCATCTACCTATATAGGAGAGAACAGAGGGAAACCTAAAAATAAAAACTGCTAATGTAAACGAACGCTTCAACCTAGAAGAACAAAATTTGTTGAGTCAAGTGAGATTTGTGTACCGATCATTACCACCATGTAACATCAAGTTTGGGTGAAAAAATATTTGCTGGTATTTCGGAAACTCGTTATTTCTTGGAAGCTTGGCAACCCCTTTCAATGAAAGTGCTTTTCCACAGTCTGTGCCTAGGGCTATTTGAAAAGGAAACAAACCATAGAGACAAAACTGAGAACGCCTTTATTTTCTCAAGTTTCAAAGAGCTACTACAAAGCATGTTGGATTTAGAGTTCCAAATTCATATATCTATATAGGAGAGAACAAAGTGAAACCTAAAAATAAAAACTGCTACTGAAAACGAACGCTTCAACCTAGAAGAACACAATTTGGTGAGCCAAGTGGCATTTGTGTACTTGTCACTACCACCACTTATCATCAAGTTTGAGTGAAAAAATATTTGCCTGGATTTCGGAAACTCGTAATTTCATGGAAGCCTGGCAACCCCTTTAAATGAAAGTGCTTTTCCACAGTCTCTGCTTAGGGCTACTTGAAGAGGAAACAAATCATAGAGAAAAAACTGAGAACTCCTTTATTTTCTCAAGTTTCAAAGAGCTACTACAAACCATGTTGGATTTAGAGTTTTAAATTCATCTATCTATATAGGGGAGAACAGAGGGAAACCTAAAAATATAAACTGCTAATGTAAACGAACGCTTCAACCTAGAAGAACAAAATTTGGTGAGTCAAGTGGGATTTCTGTAGCGATCATTACCACCAAGTATCATCAAGATTGGGTGAAAAAATATTTGCTGGTATTTCGGAAACTCATTATTTCTTCGAAGCTTGGCAACCCCTTTCAATGAAACTGCTTTTCCACTGTCTCTGCTTAGGGCTACTTGAAGAGGAAACAAACCATTGAGACAAAACTGAGAACTCCTTTATTATGTCAAGTTTCAAAGAGCTACTACAAACCATGTTGGATTTAGAGTTCCAAATTCATCTATCTATATAGAAGAGAACATAGTGAAACCTAAATATAAAATATTCTACTGTAGACGAACGCTTAAACCTAGAAGAACAAAATTTGGTGAGCCAAGTGAGATTTGTGGACTTATCATTACCACCAAGTATCATCAAGATTGGGTGAAAAAATATTTGCTGGTATTTCGGAAACTCGTTATTTCGTAGAAGCTTGGCAACCCCTCTCAATGAAAGTGCTTTTCCACAGTCTGTGCCTAGGGCTACGTGAAGAGGAAACAAACCATATAGACAAAACTGAGAACTCCTTTATTTTGTCAAGTTTCAAAGAGCTACTACAAACCATGTTGGATTTAGAGTTCCAAATTCATCTATCTATATAGGAGAGAACAGAGTGAAACCTAAAAATAAAAACTGCTACTGTAAACGAAGGCTTCAACCTAGAAGAACAAACTTTGGTGAGCCAAGTGGGATTTGTGTACTTGTCATTACCACCAAGTATCATCAAGATTGGGTGAAAAAATATTTGCTGGTATTTCGGAAACTCGTAATTTCTTGGAAGCTTTGCAACCCCTTTCAATGAAAGTGCTTTTCCACATTCTCTTCTTAGGGCTACTTGAAGAGGAAAGAAATCATAGAGACAAATCTGAGAACTCCATTATTTTTTCAAGTTTCAAAGATCTACTACAAACCATGTTGGATTTAGAGTTACAAATTAATCTATCTATATAAGAGAGAACAGAGAGAAACCTACATATAAAAACTGCTACTGTAGAGGAACGCTTCAACCTAGAAGAACAAAATTTGGTGGGCCAAGTAGGTTTGTGTACTGATCACTAGCCCCAAGTATCACCAAGATTCGGTGAAAAAATATTTGCTGGTTTTTTGGAAACTCGTTATTTCTTAGAAACTTGGCAACCTCTCAATGAAAATGCTTTTCCACAATCTGTGCCTTGGGCTACTTGAAGAGGAAAAAAACCATAGAGACAAAACTGAGAACTCCTTTATTTTGTTTAGTTTCAAAGAGCTACTACAAACCATGTTGGATTTAGAGTTCCAAATTCATCTATCTATATAAGAGAGGGCAGAGTGAAACCTAAATTTAAAGACTGCTAGTGTAGACGAACGCTTAAACATAGAAGAACAAAATTTGGTGAGCCAAGTGGGATTTGCGGACTGATCATTACCACCAAGTATCATCAAGATTGGGTGAAAAAATATTTGCTGGTATTTTGGAAACTCGTTACTTCTTAGAAGCTTGGCAACCCCTCTCAATGAAAGTGCTTTTCACAGTCTGTGCCTAGGGCTCCTTGAATAGGAAACAAACCATAGAGATAAAACTGAGAACTCCTTTATTTTGTCAAGTTTCAAAGAGCTACTACAAACCATGTTGGATTTAGAGTTCCAAATTCATCTATCTATATAGGAGAGAACAGAGGGCAACCTTAATATAAAAACTGCTACTGTAGACGAACTCTTAAACTTAGATAAACAAAATTTGGTGGCCAAGTGGGATTTGTGTACTGATCATTACCACCAAGTATCATCAAGATTGGGTGAAAAAATATTTGCTGGTATTTTGGAAACTCGTTATTTCTTAGAAGCTTGGCAACCCCTCTCAATGAAAATGCTTTTTCACAATCTGTACCTAGGGCTACTTGAAGAGGAAACAAACCATAGAGACAAAACTGAGATCTCCTTTATTTTGTCAAGTTTCAAAGAACTACTACAAACCATGTTGGATTTAGAGTTCCAAATTCATTTATCTATATAAGAGAGAACAGAGAAAAACCTAAATATAAAAACTGCTACTGTAGACGAACGCTTAAACCTAGAAGAACAAAATTTGGTGAGCCAAGTGGGATTTGTGGACTGATCATTACCACCAAGTATCATGCAGATTGGGTGAAAAAATTTTTGCTGGTATTTCGGAAACTCGCTTTTTTAGAAGCTTGGCAACCCCTGTCAATGAAAGTGCTTTTCCAAGTCTGTGCCTAGGGCAACTTGAAGAGGAAACAAACCATAGAGACAAAACTGAGAACTCCTTTATTTTGTCAAGTTTCAAAGAGCTACTACAAATCATATTGTATTTAGAGTTCCAAATTCATCTATCTATATAGGAGAGAACAGAGGGAAACCTAAAAATAAAAACTGCTAATGTAAACGAGCGCTTCAACCTAGAAGAAAAAAATTTGTTGAGTCAAGTGGGATTTGTGTACCGATCATTACCACCATGTAACATCAAGTTTGGGTGAAAAAATATTTGCTGGTATTTCGGAAACTCGTTATTTCTTGGAAGCTTGGCAACCCCTTTCAATGAAAGTGCTTTTCCACAGTCTGTGCCTAGGGCTAATTGAAGAGGAAACAAACCATAGAGAAAAAACTGAGAACGCCTTTATTTTCTCAAGTTTCAAAGAGCTACTACAAAGCATGTTGGATTTAGAGTTCCAAATTCATATATCTATATAGGAGAGAACAAAGTGAAACCTAAAAATAAAAACTGCTACTGAAAACGAACGCTTCAACCTAGAAGAACACAATTTGGTGAGCCAAGTGGCATTTGTGTACTTGTCATTACCACCACGTATCATCAAGTTTGGGTGAAAAAATATTTGCCTGGATTTCGGAAACTCGTAATTTCTTGGAAGATTGGCAACCACTTGAAATGAAAGTGCTTTTCCACAGTCTCTGCTTAAGGCTACTTGAAGAGGAAACAAACCATAGAGACAAAACTGAGAACTCCTTTATTTTGTCAAGTTTCAAAGAGCTACTACAAACCATGTTGGATTTAGAGTTCCAAATTCATCTTTCTACATAGGAGAGAACAAAGTGAAACCTAAAAATAAAAACTGCTACTGTAAACGAACGCTTCAACCTAGAAGAACAAAATTTGTTGAGTCAAGTGGGATTTGTGTACCGATCATTACCACCAAGTATCATCAAGATTGGGTGAAAAAATATTTGCTGGTATTTCGGACACTCGTAATTTCTTAGAAGCTTGGCAACCCCTCTCAATGAAAGTGCTTTTCCACAGTCTGTGCCTAGGGCTACTTGAAGAGGAAACAAACCATAGAGACAAAACTGAGAACGCCTTTATTTTGTCAAGTTTCAAAGAGCTACTAAAAACAATGTTGGATTTAGAGTTAAAAATTCATCTAACTATATAAGGGAGAACAGAGGGAAACCTAAAAATATAAACTGCTACTGTAAACGAACGCTTCCACCTAGAAGAAAAAAATTTGGTGAGTCAAGTGGGATTTATGTACTTGTCATTACCACCAAGTATCATCAGGATTGGGTGAAAAAGTATTTGCTGGTATTTCGGAAACTCGTTATTTCTTGGAAGCTTGGCAACCCCTTTCAATGAAAGTGCTTTTCCACAGTCTCTGCTTAGGGCTACGTGAAGAGGAAACAAATCATAGAGAAAAAACTGAGAACTACTTTTTTATGTCAAGTTTCAAAGAGCTAGTACAAACCATGTTGGATTAGGGTTCCAAATTTAGCTATCTATACAGGAGAGAACAGAGGGAAACCTAAAAATATAAACTGCTACTGTAAACGAACGCTTCAAACTAGAAGAACAAAATTTGGTGAGTCAAGTGGGATTTGTGTACAGATCATTACCACCAAGTATCATCCAGATAGGGTGAAAAAATATTTGCTGGTATTTCGGAAACGCGTTATTTCTTGGAAGCTTGGCAACCCCTTTCAACGAAAGTGCTTTTCCACAGTCTGTGCCTAGGGATACTTGAAGAGGAAACAAACCATAGAGACAATAATGAGAACTCCTTTATTTTGTCAAGTTTCAAAGAGCTACTACAAACCATGTTGGATTTAGAGTTCCAAATTCATTTCTCTACATAGGAGAGAACAAAGTGAAACCTAAAAATAAATACTGCTAGTGTAAACGAACGTTTCAACCGAGAAGAACAAAATTTGGTGAGCCAAGTGGGATTTGTGTACTGATCATACCACTAAGTATCATCAAGATTTGGTGAAAAAAATATTTTCTGGTATTTCTTAGAAGCTTGGCAACCCCTCTCAATGAAAGTGCTTTTCCACAGTCTGTGCCTAGGGCTACTTGAAGAGGAAACAAACCATAGGGACAATACTGAGAACTCCTTTATTTTGTCAAGTTTCAAAGAGCTACTACAAACCATGTTGGATTTAGAGTTCCAAATTCATCTCTCTACATAGGAGAGAACAAAGAGAAACCTAAAAATAAATACTGCTAGTGTAAACGAACGCTTCAACCGAGAAGAACAAAATTTGGTGAGCCAAGTGGGATTTGTGTACTGATCATACCACTAAGTATCATCAAGATTGGGTGAAAAAAATATTTTCTGGTATTTTGGAAATTCGTAATTTCTTAGAAGCTTGGCAAACCCTCTCAATGAAAGTGCTTTTCCACAGTCTGTGCCTAGGGCTACTTGAAGAGGAAACAAATCATAGAGACAAAACTGAGAACTCCTTTATTTTGTCAAGTTTCAAAGAGCTACAACAAACCATGCTGGATTTAGAGTTCCAAATTCATCTATCTATATAGGAGAGTACAGAGAAAAACCTAAATATAAAAACTGCTACTGTAGACGAAAGCTTCAACCTAGAAGAACAAAATTTGGTGATTCAAGTGAGATTTGTGTATTGATCATTACCACCAAGTATCATAAAGTTTGGGTGAACAAATATTTGATGGTATTTCGGAAACTCGTTATTTCTTCGAAGCTTGGCAACCCCTTTCAATGAAAGTGCTTTTCCACAGCCTCTGCTTAGGGCTACTTAATGAGGAAACAAATCATAGTGACAAAACTGAGAACTCCTTTATGTTGTCAAGTTTCAAAGAGATACAACAAACCAGGTTGGATTTAGAGATCCAAATTCATCTATCTATATAGGAAAGAACAGAGGGAAACCTAAAAATATATACTGCTACTGTAAACGAACGCTTCAACCTAGAAGAACAAAATTTGGTGAGTCAAGTGGGATTTGTGTACCGATCATTACCACCAAGTATCATCCAGATTGGGTGAAAATATATTTGCTAGTATTTAGGAAATTCGTTATTTCTTGGAAGCTTGGCAACCTCTTTCAATCAAAGTGCTTTTCCACAGTCTGTGCCTAGGGCTACTTGAAGAGGAAACAAACCATGGAGACAATACTGAGAACTCCTTTATTTTGTCAAGTTTCAAAGAGCTACTACAAACCATGTTGGATTTAGAGTTCCAAATTCATCTTTCTACATAGGAGAGAACAAAGTGAAACCTAAAAATAAAAACTGCTACTGTAAACGAACGCTTCAACCTAGAAGAACAAAATTTGTTGAGTCAAGTGGGATTTGTGTACCGATCATTACCACATAGTATCATCAAGATTGGGTGAAAAAATATTTGCTGGTATTTCGGACACTCGTAATTTCTTAGAAGCTTGGCAACCCCTCTCAATGAAAGTGCTTTTCCACAGTCTGTGCCTAGGGCTACTTGAAGAGGAAACAAACCATAGAGACAAAACTAAGAACGCCTTTATTTTGTCAAGTTTCAAAGAGCTACTAAAAACAATGTTGGATTTAGAGTTAAAAATTCATCTAACTATATAAGGGAGAACAGAGGGAAACCTAAAAATATAAACTGCTACTGTAAACGAACGCTTCCACCTAGAAGAAAAAAATTTGGTGAGTCAAGTGGGATTTATGTACTTGTCATTACCACCAAGTATCATCAGGATTGGGTGAAAAAGTATTTGCTGGTATTTCGGAAACTCGTTATTTCTTGGAAGCTTGGCAACCCCTTTCAATGAAAGTGCTTTTCCAGAGTCTCTGCTTAGGGCTACGTGAAGAGGAAACAAATCATAGAGACAAAACTGAGAACTACTTTTTTATGTCAAGTTTAAAAGAGCTAGTACAATCCATGTTGGATTAGGGTTCCAAATTTAGCTATCTATACAGGAGAGAACAGAGGGAAACCTAAAAATATAAACTGCTACTGTAAACGAACGCTTCAAACTAGAAGAACAAAATTTGGTGAGTCAAGTGGGATTTGTGTACAGATCATTACCACCAAGTATCATCCAGATAGGGTGAAAAAATATTTGCTGGTATTTCGGAAACGCGTTATTTCTTGGAAGCTTGGCAACCCCTTTCAATGAAAGTGCTTTTCCACAGTCTGTGCCTAGGGATACTTGAAGAGGAAACAAACCATAGAGACAATAATGAGAACTCCTTTATTTTGTCAAGTTTCAAAGAGCTACTACAAACCATGTTGGATTTAGAGTTCCAAATTCATTTCTCTACATAGGAGAGAACAAAGTGAAACCTAAAAATAAATACTGCTAATGTAAACGAACGCTTCAACCGAGAAGAACAAAATTTGGTGAGCCAAGTGGGATTTGTGTACTGATCATACCACTAAGTATCATCAAGATTTGGTGAAAAAAACATTTTCTGGTATTTCTTAGAAGCTTGGCAACCCCTCTCAATGAAAGTGCTTTTCCACAGTCTGTGCCTAGGGATACTTGAAGAGGAAACAAACCATAGGGACAATACTGAGAACTCCTTTATTTTGTCAAGTTTCAAAGAGCTAATACAAACCATGTTGGATTTAGAGTTCCAAATTCATCTCTCTACATAGGAGAGAACAAAGAGAAACCTAAAAATAAATACTGCTAGTGTAAACGAACGCTTCAACCGAGAAGAACAAAATTTGGTGAGCCAAGTGGGATTTGTGTACTGATCATACCACTAAGTATCATCAAGATTGGGTGAAAAAAATATTTTCTGGTATTTCGGAAATTCGTAATTTCTTAGAAGCTTGGCAAACCCTCTCAATGAAAGTGCTTTTCCACAGTCTGTGCCTAGGGCTACTTGAAGAGGAAACAAATCATAGAGACAAAACTGAGAACTCCTTTATTTTGTCAAGTTTCAAAGAGCTACTACAAACCATGCTGGATTTAGAGTTCCAAATTCATCTATCTATATAGGAGAGTCAGAGAAAAACCTAAATATAAAAACTGCTACTGTAGACGAAAGCTTCAACCTAGAAGAACAAAATTTGGTGATTCAAGTGGGATTTGTGTACCGATCATTACCACCAAGTATCATTAAGATTGGGTGAACAAATATTTGATGGTATTTCGGAAACTCGTTATTTCTTCGAAGCTTGGCAACCCCTTTCAATGAAAGTGCTTTTCCACAGCCTCTGCTTAGGGCTACTTAAAGAGGAAACAAATCATAGAGACAAAACTGAGAACTCCTTTATTTTGTCAAGTTTCAAAGAGCTACTACAAATCATGTTGTATTTAGAGTTCCAAATTCATCTGTCTATATAGGAGAGAACAGAGGGAAACCTAAAAATAAAAACTGCTACTGTAAACGAACGCTTCACCCTACAAGAACAAAATTTGGTGAGCCAAGTGGAATTTGTGTACTTGTCATTACCACCATGTATCATCCAGAGTGGGTAAAAAATATTTGCTGGTATTTCGGAAATTCGTAATTTCTTGGAAGCTATGCAACCCATTTCCATGAAAGTGGTTTTCCACAGTCTCTGCTTAGGGCTATATGAAGAGGAAACAAACCATAGAGACAAAAGTGAGAACTAATTTTTTTGTAAAGTTTCAAAGAGCTACTACAAACCACGTTGGATTTAGAGTTCCAAATTCATCTATCTATACAGAAGAGAACAGAGGGAAACTTAAATATAAAAACTGCTACTTTAGACGAACGCTTAAACCTAGAAGAACAAAATTTTTTGACCAAGTGGGATTTTTGTACTGATCATTGCCACGAAGTATCAACAAGATTGGGTGAAAAAATATTTGCAGGTATTTCGGAAACTCGTTATTTCTTAGTAGCTTCGCAACCCCTCTCAATGAAAGTGCTTTTTCACAGTCTGTGCCTAGGGCTACTTGAAGAGGAAACAAACCATAGAGACAAAACTGAGAACAACTTTATTCTGTCAAGTTTCAAAGAGCTACTACAAACCATGTTGGATTTAGAGTTCCAAATTCATCTATCTATATATAGAGAACAGAGTGAAACCTAAATATAAAAACTGCTAATGAGAACAAACGCTTCAACCTAGAAGAACACAATTTGGTGAGCCAAGTGGGATTTGTGTACTGATCATTAAGACTACATGTTATCAAGATTGGGTGAAAAAATATTTGCTGGTATTTCGGAAACTTTATATTTCTTAGAAGCTTGGCAACCCCTCTCAATGAAAGTGCTTTTCCACAGTCTGTGCCAAGGGCTAATTGAAGAGGAAAAAAAACCATACGGACAAAACTGAGAACTCTTTTTATTTTGTCAAGTTTCAAAGGTCTACTACAAACCATGTTGGATTTAGAGTTCCAAATTCATCTACCAATATATGAGAGAACAGAGTAAAACCTAAAAATAAAAACTGCTATATAAACGAATGCTTCAACCTAGCAGCACAAAATTTGGTGGATTTAGAGTTCCAAATTCATCTATCAATATAGGAGAGAACAGAGTGAAACCTACATATAAAAACTGCTAATGTAGACGAACGCTTCAACCTAGAACAACACAATTTTGTGAGCCAAGTGGGATTTTTGTACTGATCATTACCACCACGTATCATCAAGATTGGGTGAAAAAATATTTTCCGGTTACTTCGGAAATTTGTTATTTCTTAGAAGATTGGAAAACTATTTCAATGAAAGTGCTTTTCCAATGTCTGTGCCTAGGGCAACTTGATAAGGAAACAAACCATAGAGGCAAATCTGAGAACTCCTTTATTTTGTCAAGTTTCAAAGAGCTACTACAAACCATGTCAGATTTAGAGTTCCAAATTCATCTATCAATATAGGAGAGAACAGAGTGAAACCTAAAAATAAAAACTGCTACTGTAAACGAACGCTTCAACCTAGAAGAACAAAATTTGGTGAGCCAAGTGGGATTTGTGTTCTGATCATTACCACCAAGTATCATCAAGATTGGGTGAAAAAATATTTGCTGGTATTTCGGAACCTCGTTATTTCTTAGAAGCTTGGCAACCCCTCTCAATGAAAGTGCTTTTCCACAGTCTATTCCTAGGGCTTTGAAGAGGAAAGAAACCATAGAGAGAAAACTGAGAACTACTTTATTTTGTCAAGTTTCAAAGAGCTACTACAAACCATGTTGGATTTAGAGTTCCAAATTTATCTATCTATATAGGACAGAACAGAGAGAAACCTAAATGTAAAAACTGCTAGTGTAGGAAAACGCTTCAACCTAGAAGAACACAATTTGGTGAGCAAGTGGGATTTGTGTCCTGATCATTACCACCAAGTATCATCAAGATTGGCTGAAAAAATATTTGCTGGTATTACTGAAACTCGTTATTTCTTGTAAGATTGGCAACCCCTCTCAATGAAAGTGCTTTTCCACAGTCTGTGCCTAGGGCTTCTTGAAGAGGAAACAAACCATATAGACAAAACTGAGAACTCCTTTGTTTTGTCAAGTTTCACAGAGCTACTACAAACCCTTTTGGATTTAGAGTTCCAAATTCATCTATCTATATAGGAGAGAACAGAGGGAAACCTAAAAATAAAAACTGATACTGTAAACGAACGCTTCACCATAGAAGAACAAAATTTGGTGAGCCAAGTGGGATTTGTGTACTTGTCCTTACCACCACGTATCATCCAGATTGGGTGAAAAAGTATTTGCTGCTATTTCGGAATCTCATAATTTCTTGGAAGCTTGGCAACCCATTCAATGAAAGTGCTTTTCCACAGTCTCTGCTTAGGGCTACTTGAAGAGGAAACAAATCAAAGAGACAAAACTGAGAACTACTTTATTTTGTCAAGTTTCAAAGAGCTACTATAAACCATGTTGGATTTAGAGTTTCAAATTCATCTATCTATCTATATAGGAGAGAACAGAGGGAAACCTAAACATAAAAACTACTACTGTAGACGAACGCTTCAAGCTAGAAGAACACAATTTGGTGAGCCAAGTGGGATTTGTGTCCTCACCTGATCATTACCACCAAGTATCATCAAGATTGGCTGAAAAAATATTTGCTGGTATTTCGGAAACTCGTTATTTCTTAGAAGATTGGCAACCCCTCTCAATGAAAGTGCTTTTCCACAGTCTGTGCCTAGGGCTTCTTGAAGAGGAAACAAACCATATAGACAAAATGAGAACTCCTTTGTTTTGTCAAGTTTCACAGAGCTACTAAAAACCCTTTTGGATTTAGAGTTCCAAATTCATCTACCTATATAGGAGAGAACAGAGTGAAACCTAAAAATAAAAAATGCTACTGTAAACGAACGCTTCAAACTAGAAGAACAAAATTTGGTGAGCCAAGTGGGATTTGTGTACCGATCATTACCCCCAAGTATCATCAAGTTTGGGTGAAAAAGTATTTGCTGGTATTTCGGAAATTCTTTATGTCTTGGAAGCTTGGCAACCCCTTCAATGCAAGTGCTTTTCCACAATCTCTGCCTAGGGCTACTTGAGGAGAAAACAAACCATAGAGATAAAACTGAGAACTACATTATTTTGTCAAGTTTCAAAGAGCTACTACAAACCATGTTGGATTTAGTGTTCCAAATTCATCTATCTTTATAAGAGAGAACAGAGTAAAACCTAAATATAAAATCTGCCACTGTAGACGTAAGCTTCAACCTAGAAGAACACAATTTGGTGAGCCAAGTGGGATTTGTGTACGGATCACTACCACCACGTATCATCAAGATCGGGTGAAAAAATATTTGCTGGTATTTTGGAAACTCGTTATTTCTTAGATAATTGGCAACCCCTCTCAATAGAAGTGCTTTTCCACAATGTGGGCCTAGGGCTACCTCAAGAGGAAACAAACAATAGAGAAAAAACTGAGAACAACTTTATTTTGTCAAGTTTCAAAGAGATACTACAAACCATGTTGGATTTAGAATACCAAATTTATCTATCTATACAGGTGAGAAAAGAGTGAAACCTAAATATAAAAACTGCTACTGTAGACTAACGCTTAAACCTAGAAGAACAAAATTTGGTGAGCCAAGTGGGAATTGTGTACTCATCATTAGACCAAGTATCATCAAGATTGGGTGAAAAACTATTTGCTGGTATTTCGGAAACTCGTTATTACTTAGAAGTTTGGCAACTCCTCTCAATGACAGTGCTTTTCCACAGTCTGTGCCTAGGGCTTCTTGAAGAGGAAACAAACCGTATAGAAAAAACAGAGAACTCCTTTGTTTTGTCAAGTTTGAAATAGCTACTACGAACCATTTTGGATTTAGAGTTCCAAATTCATCTATCTATATAGGAGAGAACAGAGTGAAAAATAAAAATAAAAACTGATACTGTAAATGAAGGCTTTACCCTAGAAGAACAAAATTTGGTGAGCCAAGTGGGATTTGTGTACTTGTCATTACCACCACGTATCATCCAGATTGGGTGAAAAAGTATTTGCTGCTATTTCGGAAACTCGTAATTTCTTGGAAGCTTGGCAACCCCTTTCAATGAAAGTGCTTTTCCACAGTCTCTGCTTAAAGGTACTTGAAAAGGAAACAAATCACAGAGACAAAACGAAGAACTCCTTTATTTTCTCAAGTTTCAACGAGCTACTACAAACCATGTTGGATTTAGAGTTCCAAATTCATGTATCTATGTAGGAGAGAACAGAGGAAACCTAAATATAAAAACTGCTACTGTAGACGAACGCTTCAAGCTAGAAGAACACAATTTGGTGAGAGAAGTGGGATTTGTGTACTGATCATTACCACCACGTGTCATCAAGATTGGGTGAAAAAATATTTGCTGGTTTTTCAAAAACTCGTTATTTCTTAGAAGCTTGGCACCCCCTCTCAATGAAAGTGCTTTTCCACAGTCTGTGCCTACGGCTACTTGAAGAGGAAACAAACTACAGAGACAAAAATGAGAAGTACTTTATTTTGTCAAGTTTCAAAGAGCTACTACAAAACATGTTGGATTTAGAGTTCCAAATTCATCTATCAATATAGGAGAGAACAGAGTGAAACCTAATAATAAAAACTGCTACTGTAGACTAACGGTTAAACATAGAAGAACAAATTTGGTGAGCCAAGTGGGAATGGTGTACTGATCATTACCACCAACTGTCATGAAGATTGGGTGAAAAAATATTTGCTGGTATTTTGGAAACTCGTTATTTCTTTGAAGCTTGGCAACCCCTCTCAATGAAAGTGATTTTCCACAGTCTGTGCCTAGGGCTTCTTTAACAGGAAAAAAACCATATAGAAAAAACTGTGAACTCCTTTGTTTTGTCATGTTTCAAAGTAACGACAAACCATGTTGGATTTAGAGTTCCAAATTCATCTATCTATATAGGAGAGAACAGATGAAACCTAAAAATAAAAACTGCTCTTGTAACGAACCCTTCAACCTAGAAGAACAATATTTGGTGAGCCAAGTGGGATTTGTGTACTTGTCATTACCACCACGTATCACCAAGATTGGGTGAAAAAATATTTGCTGGTATTTCGGAAACCCGTAATTTTTTGGGAGCTTGGCAAACCCTTTCAATGAAAGTGCTTTTCCACAGTCTCTGCTTAGGGCTACATGAAGAGGAAACAAATCATAGGGACAAAACTGAGTACTCCATTATTTTGTCAAGTTTCAAAGAGCTACTACAAACCATGTTGGATTTAGAGTTCCAAATTCATCTATCTATATATTAGAGAACAGAGGGAAACCTAAAAATATAAAATGCTACTCTAAAAGAACGCTTCATCCTAGAAGAACAAAATTTGGTGAGCCAAGTGGGATTTGTGTCCTTGTCATTACCACCAAATATCATCAAGATGGGGTGAAAAAATATTTGCTGGTATTTCGGAAACCCGTAATTTCTTGGAAGCTTGTCAACCCCTTTCAATGGAAGTGCTTTTCCACAGTCCCTTCCTGGGCTACTTGAAGAGGAAACAAACCATAGAGACAAAACTGAGAACATTTTTATTTTGTCAAGTTTCAAAGAGCTACTAGAAACCATGTTGTATTTAGAGTTCCAAATTCATCTATCTATATAGGAGAGAACAGAGGGAAACCTAAAAATTAAAACTGCTCTTGTAAACGAACGCTTCAACCTAGAAGAGCAAAATTTGGTGAGCCAAGTGGGATTTGTGTACTTGTAATTATCACCAAATACCATCAAGATTGGGTGAAAAAATATTTGCTGGTATTTCGGAAACCCGTAATGTTTTGGGAGCTTGGCAAACCCTTTCAATGAAAGTGCTTTTCCACAGTCTCTGCTTAGGGCTACTTGAAGAGTAAACAAATCATAGAGACGAAACTGAGAACATTTTTATTTTGTCAAGTTTCAAAGAGCTACTACAAACCATGTTGGATTTAGAGTTCCAAATTCATCTATCTATATAGGAGAGAACAGAGGGAAACCTAAAAATATAAACTGCTACTCTAAAAGAAAGCTTCAACCTAGAAGAACAAAATTTGGTGAGCCAAGTGGGATTTGAGTACTTGTCATTACCACCAAGTATCATCAGTTTGGGTGTAAAAATATTTGCTGGTATTTCAGAAACTCGTAATTTCATGGAAGCTTGGCAACCCCTTTCAATGAAAGTGCTTTTCCACAGTCTCTGCTTAGGGATACTTGAGAAGGAAACAAATCATAGAGTCAAAACTGAGAAGTTCTTTATTTTGCCAAGTGTCAAAGAGCTACTATAAACCATGATGGATTAGAGTTCCAAATTCATCTGTCTATATAGGAGATAACAGATGGACACCTAAAAATATAAACTGCAACTGTAAACGAACGCTTCAACCTAGAAGAACCAAATTTGGTGAGTCAAGTGGGATTTGTGTACCGATCATTACCACCAGTATCATCAAGATTGTGTGAAAAAATATTTGCTGGTATTTTGGAAACTCGTTATTTCTTGGAATCTTGGCAACCCCTTTCAATGAAAGTGCTTTTCCACAGTCCCTGCTTAGGGCTACTTGAAGAGGAAACAAACCATAGAGACAAAACTGAGAACTTCTTTTTTTTCGTCAAGTTTCAAAGAGCGACTACAAACCATGTTGGATTTAGAGTTCCAAATTCATCTATCTATGTAGGAGAGAACAGAGGGAAACCTAAATATAAAAACGACTACTGTAGACGAACCCTTCCACCTAGAGAACATAATTTGGTGAGCCAAGTGGGATTTGTGTCCGATCATTACCACCAAGTATCATCCCAATTGGGTGAAAAAATATTTGCTGGTATTTCGGAAACTCGTAGTTTCTTGGAAGCTTGGCAACCCCTCTCAATGAAAGTGCTTTTCCACAGTCTGTGCCTAGGGATACTTGAAGAGGAAACAAACCAATGAGAAAAAACTGAGAACTCCTTTATTTTGTCAAGTTTCAAAGAGCTACTACAAACCATGTTGGATTTAGAGTTCCAAATTCATCTATCTATATAGGAGAGAACAGAGTGAATCCTAAAAATAAAAAATGCAACTGTAAACGAACAATTCAACCTAGAAGAACAAAATTTGGTGAGCCAAGTGGGATTTTTGTACATGTCATTAACACCAAGTATCATCAAGATTATGTAAAAAAATTTTTGCTGGTATTTCTGAAACTCGTTATTTCTTAGAAGCTTGGCAACCCATGTCAATGAAAGTGCTTTTCCACAGTCTGTGCCTATGGCTACATGAAAAGGAAACAAACCATTGAGACAAAACTGAGAACTCCCTTACTTTGTCAAGTTTCAAAGAGCTACAACAAACCATGTTGGATTTAGAGTTCCACATTCATCTATCTATATAGGAGAGAACAGAGGGAAACCTAAAAATAAAAACTGCTACTGTAAACGAACCCTTCAACCTAGAAGAACAAAATTTGGTGAGCCAAGTGGGATTTGTGTACCGATCATTACCACCTCGTATCATCAAGATTGGGTGAAAAAATATTTGCTGGTATTTCGGAAACTCGTAATTTCTTGGAATCTTGGCAACCCCTTTCAATGAAAGTGCTTTTCCACAGTCTCTGCTTCGGGCTACTTGAAGAGGAAACAAATCATAGAGAGAAAACTGAGAATTCCTTAATTTTGTCAAGTTTCAAAGAGGTAAAACAAACCATGTTGGATTTAGAGGTCCAAATTCATCTATCTATATAGGAGAGAACAGAGGGAAACCTAAATATAAAAACTGCTACTGTAGACGAACGCTTAAACCTAGAACAAAATCTGGTGAGGCAAGTGGGATTTGTGCACTTGTCATTACCACAAAGTATCATCAAGATTGGGTGAAAAAATATTTGCTGGTATTGCGGAAACTCGTTATTTTTTAGAAGCTTGGAAACCTTTCTCTATGAGAGTGCTTTTCCACAGTCGGTGCCTAGGGCTACTTGAAGAGGAAACAAACCATAGAGACAAAACTCAGAACTCCTTTATTTTGTCAAGTTTCAAAGAGCTAATACAAACCATGTTGTTTTAGACTTCCAAATTCATCTCTGTGTATAGGAGAGTACAGAGTTAAACCTAAATATAAAAACTGCTACTGTAGACGAACGCTTCAACCTAGAAAAACAAAATTTGGTGAGCCAAGTGGGATTGGTGTACTGATTATTAAAACCAAGCATCATAAAGATTGGGTGAAAAAATATTTCCTGGTAATTCGGAAACTCGTAATTTCTTAGAAGCCTGGCAACCCCTCTCAATGAAAGTGCTTTTCCACAGTCTATGACTAGGGCTACTTGAAGAGGAAACAAAACATAGAGACAAAACTGAGAACTTCTTCATTTTGTCAAATTTCAAAGAGCTACTACAATCCATGTTGATTTTAGAGTTCCAAATTCATCTATCTATAACGGAGAGAACAGAGGGAAACCTAAAAATATAAACTGCTACTGTAAACGAACGCTTCAACCTAGAAGAACAAAATTTGGTGAGCCAAGTGGGATTTGTGTACTTGTCATTAACACCAAGTATCATCAAGATTGCGTGAAAAAAAAAATATTTGCTGGTATTTCAGAAACTCGTTGTTTCTTAGAAGCTTGGCAACCCCTCTCAATGAATGTGCTTGTGCCCAGTCTGTGCCTAGGGCTATTTGAAGAGGAAACAAACCATAGAGACAAAACTGAGAACATTTTTATTTTCTCGAGTTTCAAAGAGCTACTACAAACCATGTTGGGTTTAGAGTTCCAAATTCATATATCTATATAGGAGAGAACAGAGGGAAACCTAAAAATAAAAACTGCTCTTGTAAACGAACGCTTTAACCTAGAAGAGCAAAATTTGGTGAGCCAAGTGGGATTTGTGTAATTGTAATTACCACCAAGTATCATCAAGATTGGTTAAAAAAATATTTGCTGGTATTTCGGAAACCCGTAATTTTTTTTGAGCTTCGCAAACCCTTTCAATGAAAGTGCTTTTCCACAGTCTCTGCTTAGGGCTACTTGAAGAGGAAACAAATCATAGAGACAAAAGTGAGAACTCCTTTATTTTGTCAAGTTTCAAAGAGCTACTACAAACCATTTGGATTTAGAGTTCCAAATTCATCTATCTATATAGGAGAGAACAGAGGGAACCTAAAATATAAACTGCTAATGTAAACGAACGCTTCAACCTAGAAGAACAAAATTTGGTGAGCCACGTGGGATTTGTGTACTTGTCATTAACACCACGTATCATCAAGATTGGGTGAAAAAATATTTGCTGGTATTTCGGAAAATCGTTATTTCTTAGAAGCCTGGCAACCCCTCTCAATGAAAGTGCTTTTGCACTGTCTGTGCCTAGGGCTACTTGAAGAGGAAACAAAATATAGGACAAAACTGAGAACTCCTTCATTTTCTCAAGTTTCAAAGAGCTACTACAAACCATGTTGGATTTAGTGTTCCAAATTCATCTATCTATATAAAGAGAACAGAGTGAAACCTAAAAATTAAAAACTGCTACTATAAACGAACACTTCAACCTAGAAGAACACAATTTGGTGAGCCAAGTGGTATTTGTGTACTGATCATTACCACCACGTATCATCAGGATTGGGTGAAAAAATATTTGTTGGTATTTCAGTAACTCGTTATTTCTTAGAAGTTTCGCAACCCCTCTCAATGAATGTACTTTTCCCCAGTTGTGCCTAGGTCTATTTGAAGAGGAAACAAACCATAGAGACAAAACTAAGAACATTTTATTTTGTCAAGTTTCAAAGAGCTACTACAAACCATGTTGGATTTAGAGTTCCAAATTCATCTATCTATATGGGAGAGAACACAAGGAAACCTAATAATGAAAACTGCTTTTGTAAACGAACGCTTCAAAGTAGAAGAGCAAAATTTGGTGAGCCAAGTGGGATTTGTGTACTTGTAATTACCACGAAGTATTATCAAGATTGGGAGAAAAAATATTTCCTGGTATTTCGGAAACCCGTAATTTTTTGTTAGCTTGGGAAACCCTTTCAATGAAAGTTCTTTTCCACAGTCTCTGCTTAGGGCTACTTGAAGAGGAAACAAATCATAGAGATAAAACTGAGAACTCCTTTATTTTGTCTAGTTTCAAAGAGCTACTATAAACCATGTTGGATTTAGAGTTCCAAATTCATCTATCTATATAGGAGAGAACAGAGGGACACCTAAAAATATAAACTGCAACTGTAAACGAGCGCTTCAACTTAGAAGAACCAAACTTGGTGAATCAAGTGGTATTTGTGTACTGATCATTACCACCAGTATCATCAAGATTGGGTAAAAAAATAGTTGCTGGTATTTTTTAAAGTCGTTATTTCTTAGAAGCTTGGCAACAACTCTCAATGAAAGTGCTTTTCCGCAGTCTGTTCCTAGGGCTACTTGAAGACGAAACAAACCATAGAGACAAAACTGAGAACTCTTTTATTTTGTCAAGTTTCAAAGACGTACTACGAACCATGTTGGATTTAGAGTTCCAAATTCATCTATCTATATAAGAGAGAACAGAGTGAAACGTAAATATAAAAATTGCTACTGTAGACGAACGCTTCAACCTAGAAGAACAAAGTTTTTTGAGCCAAGTGAGATTTGTGTATTGATTATTACCACCAAGTATCATCAAGATTGGTTGAAAAAATATTTGCTGGTATTTCGGAAACTCGTTATTTCTTAGAAGTTTGGGAAACCCTCTCAATGAAAGAGCTTTTCCACAGTCTGTGCCTAGGGCTACTTGAAGAGGAAACAAACCATAGAGACAAAAATGAGAACTCCTTTATTTTGTCAAGTTTCAAAGTGGTACTAGAAACCATGTTGGATTTAGAGTTCCAAATTCATCTATCTATATAGGAGAGAACAGAGTGAAACCTAAAAATAAAAACTGCTACTGTAAACGAACGCGTCAACCTAGAAGAACAAAATTTGGTGAGCCAAGTGGGATTTGTGTACTTGTCAATACCACCACGTATCATCAAGATTGCGTGAAACAGTATTTGCTGGTATTTCGGAAACTAGTAATTTCTTGGAAGCTTTGCAACTACTTTAAATGAAAGTTCTTTTCCACAGTCTCTGCTTAGGGCTACTTGAAGAGAAAACAAATCATACAGACAAAACTGAGAACTCCTTTATTTTCTCAAGTTTCAAAGAGCTACTACAAACCATGTTTGATTTAGAGTTCCAAATTCATCTATCTATATAAAAAAGAACAGAGTGTAACCTAAAAATAAAAAAACTGCTACTGTAAACGAACGCTTCAACCTAGAAGAATAAAATTTGGTGAGCCAAGTGGGATTTGTGTACTTGTCATTACCACCAAGTATCATCAAGATTGCGTGAAACAGTATTTTCTGGTATTTCGGAAACCCGTAATTTCTTGGAAGTTGGCAACCCCTTTCAATGGAAGTGCTTTTCCACAGTCTCTGTCTGGGCTAATTGAAGAGGAAACGAATCATAGAGACAAAACTGAGCACTACTTTTTTTGTCAAGTTTCAAAGAGCTACTACAAACCTTGTTGGATTTAGAGTTCCAAATTCATCTATCTATATAGGAGAGAACAGAGAGAAACCTAAAAATAAAAAATGCTACTGTAAACGAACGCTTCAACCTAGAAGAACAAAATTTGGTTAGCCAAGTGGGATTTGTGAACTTGTCATTACCACCAAGTATCATCAAGATTGCGTGAAACAGTATTTTCTGGTATTTCGGAAACCCGTAATTTCTTGGAAGTTGGCAACCCCTTTCAATGGAAGTGCTTTTCCACAGTCTCTGTCTGGGCTAATTGAAGAGGAAACGAATCATAGAGACAAAACTGAGCACTACTTTTTTTGTCAAGTTTCAAAGAGCTACTACAAACCATGTTGGATTTAGAGTTCCAAATTCATCTATCTATATTGGAGAGAACAGAGAGAAACCTAAAAATAAAAAATGCTACTGTAAACGAACGCTTCAACCTAGAAGAACAAAATTTGGTTAGCCAAGTGGGATTTGTGAACTTGTCATTACCACCAAGTATCATCAAGATTGGGTGAAAAAATATTTGCTGGTATTTCTCAAACCCGTAATTTATTGGGAGCTTGGGAGAGCCTTTCAATGAAAGTGCTTTTCCACAGTCTCTGCTTAGGGCTACTTGAAGAGGAAACAAATCATAGAGACAAAACTGAGAACTCCTTTATTTTGTCAAGTTTCAAAGAGCTACTACAAACGATGTTGGATTTAGAGTTCCAAATTCATCTATCTATATAGGACAGAACAGAGTGAAACCTAAAAATAAAAACTGCTACTGTAAACGAACGCTTCAACCTAGAAGAACACTATTTGGTGAGCCAATTGGGATTTGTGTACTGATCATTACCAAAACGTATCATCAAGATTGCGTGAAAAAATATTTAATGGTATTTCAGAAACTCGTTATTTCTTAGAAGCTTTTCAACCCCTCTCAATGAATGTGCTTTTCCCCAGTCTGTGCCAAGGCTATTTGAAGAGGAAACAAAACATAGAGACAAAACTGAGAACATTTTTATTTTGTCAAGTTTCAAAGAGCTACTACAAACCCTGTTGGATTTAGAGTTCCAAATTTATCTATCTATATGGGAGAGAACAGAGGGAAACCTAAAAATGAAAACTGCTCTTGTAAACGAACGCTTCAAAGTAGAAGAGCAAAATTTGGTGAGACAAGTGGCATTTGTGTACTTGTAATTACCACCAAGTATCATCAAGATTGGGTGAAAAAATATTTCCTGGTATTTCGGAAACCCGTAATTTTTTGTTAGCTTTGGAAACCCTTTCAATGAAAGTGCTTTTTCACAGTCTCTGCATAGGGCTACTTGAAGAGGAAACAAATCATAGAGATAAAACTGAGAACTCCTTTATTTTGTCAAGTTTCAAAGAGCTACTACAAAACCATGTTGGATTTAGAGTTCCAAATTCATCTATCTATATAGGAGAGAACAGAGTGAATCCTAAAAATAAAAAATGCAACTGTAAACGAACAATTCAACCTAGAAGAACAAAATTTG
Organism: Callospermophilus lateralis; assembly: GCF_048772815.1. Classification (NCBI taxonomy): domain Eukaryota; kingdom Metazoa; phylum Chordata; class Mammalia; order Rodentia; family Sciuridae; genus Callospermophilus; species Callospermophilus lateralis. Next base: position 38,732 of record NW_027517724.1, read on the forward strand.
GTGAGCCAAGTGGGATTTTTGTACATGTCATTAACACCAAGTATCATCAAGATTATGTAAAAAAATTTTTGCTGGTATTTCTGAAACTCGTTATTTCTTAGAAGCTTGGCAACCCATGTCAATGAAAGTGCTTTTCCACAGTCTGTGCCTATGGCTACATGAAAAGGAAACAAACCATTGAGACAAAACTGAGAACTCCCTTACTTTGTCAAGTTTCAAAGAGCTACAACAAACCATGTTGGATTTAGAGTTCCACATTCATCTATCTATATAGGAGAGAACAGAGGGAAACCTAAAAATAAAAACTGCTACTGTAAACGAACCCTTCAACCTAGAAGAACAAAATTTGGTGAGCCAAGTGGGATTTGTGTACCGATCATTACCACCTCGTATCATCAAGATTGGGTGAAAAAATATTTGCTGGTATTTCGGAAACTCGTAATTTCTTGGAATCTTGGCAACCCCTTTCAATGAAAGTGCTTTTCCACAGTCTCTGCTTCGGGCTACTTGAAGAGGAAACAAATCATAGAGAGAAAACTGAGAATTCCTTAATTTTGTCAAGTTTCAAAGAGGTAAAACAAACCATGTTGGATTTAGAGGTCCAAATTCATCTATCTATATAGGAGAGAACAGAGGGAAACCTAAATATAAAAACTGCTACTGTAGACGAACGCTTAAACCTAGAACAAAATCTGGTGAGGCAAGTGGGATTTGTGCACTTGTCATTACCACAAAGTATCATCAAGATTGGGTGAAAAAATATTTGCTGGTATTGCGGAAACTCGTTATTTTTTAGAAGCTTGGAAACCTTTCTCTATGAGAGTGCTTTTCCACAGTCGGTGCCTAGGGCTACTTGAAGAGGAAACAAACCATAGAGACAAAACTCAGAACTCCTTTATTTTGTCAAGTTTCAAAGAGCTAATACAAACCATGTTGTTTTAGACTTCCAAATTCATCTCTGTGTATAGGAGAGTACAGAGTTAAACCTAAATATAAAAACTGCTACTGTAGACGAACGCTTCAACCTAGAAAAACAAAATTTGGTGAGCCAAGTGGGATTGGTGTACTGATTATTAAAACCAAGCATCATAAAGATTGGGTGAAAAAATATTTCCTGGTAATTCGGAAACTCGTAATTTCTTAGAAGCCTGGCAACCCCTCTCAATGAAAGTGCTTTTCCACAGTCTATGACTAGGGCTACTTGAAGAGGAAACAAAACATAGAGACAAAACTGAGAACTTCTTCATTTTGTCAAATTTCAAAGAGCTACTACAATCCATGTTGATTTTAGAGTTCCAAATTCATCTATCTATAACGGAGAGAACAGAGGGAAACCTAAAAATATAAACTGCTACTGTAAACGAACGCTTCAACCTAGAAGAACAAAATTTGGTGAGCCAAGTGGGATTTGTGTACTTGTCATTAACACCAAGTATCATCAAGATTGCGTGAAAAAAAAAATATTTGCTGGT
>NW_027517725.1:0-40193 GCF_048772815.1 Callospermophilus lateralis
GTTAGATTTAGAGTTCCAAATTCATCTATGTATATATGAGAGAACAGAGGGAAACCTAACTATAAAAACTGCTAATGTAGACGAACGCATCAACCTAGAAGAACAAAATTTGGTGAGCCCAAGTGGGATTTGTGTACTGATCATTACCACCAAGTATCATCAAGATTGGGTGAAAATATATTTGCTGGTATTTTGGAAACTCGTTATTTCTTAGAAGCTTGGCAACCCCTGTCAATGAAAGTGCTTTTACATACTCTGTGTCTAGGGCTACTGAAGAGGAAACAAAGCATAGAGACAAAAATGAGAACTCCTTTATTTTGTCAAGTTTCAAAGAGGTACTAAAAACCATGTTGGATTTAGAGTTCCAAATTCATCTATTTATATACGGGAGAACAGAATTAAACCTAAATATAAAAACTGCTACTGTAGACGAATGCTTCAACCTAGAAGAACAAAATTTGGTTAGCCAAGTGGGATTTGTGTACTGATCATTACCACCTCGTATCATCAAGATTGGGAGAAAAAATATTTGCTGGTATTTCGGAAACTCGTTATTTCTTAGAAGCTCGGCAACCCCTCCCAATGAAAGTGCTTTTCCACAGTCTGTGCCTAGGGCTACTTGAAGAGGAAACAAACCATAGAGACAAAACTGAGAACTCCAATTATTTGTCAAGTTTCAAAGAGCTACTACAATCCATGTTGGATTTAGAGTTCCAAATTCATCTATCTATATAGGAGAGAACAGAGAGAAACCTAAATATAAAAACTGCTACTGTAGACGAACACTTCAACCTAGATGAACAAAATTTGGTGAGCCAAGTGGGATTTGTGTACTGATCATTAGCAACAAGTATCATCAAGATTGGGTGAAAAAATATTTGCTGGTATTTCGGAAACTCGTTATTTCTTACAAGCTTGGCAACCCCCTCAATGAAAGTGCTTTTCACAGTCTGTGCCGAGGGCTACTTGAAGAGGAAACAAACCATAGCGAGAAAACTGAGAACTTTTTTATTTTATCAAGTTTCAAAGAGCTATCTACAAAGCATGTTGGATTTAGAGTTCCAAATTCATCGATCTATATAGGAGAGAACAGAGGGAAACCTAAATATAAAAACTGCTACTGTAGACGAAAGCTACAAACTAGAAGAACAAAATTTGGTGAGCCAAGTGGGATTTGTGTACTGATCATTACCACCAAGTATCATCAAGTTTTGGGTGAAAAAATATTTGCTGGTATTTCGGAAACTCGTTATTTCTTAGAAGCTTCTCAACCCATCTCAATGAAAGTACTTTTCCAAAGTCTGTGCCTAGGGCTACTTGAAGAGGAAACAAACCATAGAGACAAAACTGAGAACTCTTTCATTTTGTCAAGTTTCAAAGAGCTACTACAAACCATGTTGGATTTAGAGTTCCAAAATCATCTATGTATATAAAAGAGAACAGAGGGAAACCTAAATGTAAAAACTGCTACTGTAGACGAACACTTCAACCTAGAAGAACAAAATTTGGTGAGCCAAGTGGATTTGTGTACTGATCATTACCACCAAGTATCATCAATATTGGGTGAAAAAATATTTGCTGGTATTTCAGAAACTCGTTATTTCTTAGAAGCTTGGCAACCCCTCTCAATGAAAGTGCTTTTCCACAGTCTGTGCCTAGGGCTACTTGAAGAGGAAACAAACCACAGAGACAAAACTGAGAACTCCTTTATTTTGTCAAGTTTCAAAGAGCTACTCAAACCATGTTGGATTTAGAGTTCAAAATTCATCTATTTATATAGGAGAGAACACGGGAAACCTAAATATAAAAACTGCTACTGTAGACGAACGCTTCAACGTAGAAGAACAAAATTTGGTGAGCCAAGTGGATTTGTGTACTGATCATTACCAAAAAGTATCATCAAGATTGGGTGAAAAAATATTTGCTGGTATTTCGGAAACTTGTAATTTCTTAGAAGCTTGGCAACCCCTCTCAATGAAAGTGCTTTTCCACAGTCTGTGCCTAGAGCTACTTGAAGAGGAAACAAACCATAGAGACAAAACTGAGAACTCCTTTATTTTGTCAAGTTTCAAAGAGCTACTACAATCCATGTTGGATTAGAGTTCCAAATTCATGTATTTATATAGGAGAGAACACAGGGAACCATAAATATAAAAACTGCTACTGTAGACGAACGCTTCAACCTAGAAGAACAAAATTAGGTGAGCGAAGTGGAATTTGTGTACTAATCATTACCACCAAGTATCATCAAGATTGGGTGAAAATATATTTGCTGGTATTTTGGAAACTCGTTATTTCTTAGAAGCTTTGCAACCCATCTCAATGAAAGTGCTTTCCACAGTCTGTGCCTAGGACTACTTGAAGAGGAAACAAACCATAGAGACAAAACTGAGAACTCTTTATTTTGTCAAGTTTCAAAGAGCTACTACAAACCATGTTGGATTTAGAGTTCCAAATTCATCTATCTATATAGGAGAGAACAGAGGGAAACCTAAATATAAAAACTGCTACTGTAGACGAATGCTTCAACCTAGAAGAACAAAATTTGGTGAGCCAAGTTTGATTTGTGTACTGATCATTAGCAACAAGTATCATCAAGATTGGGTAAAAAATATTTGCTGGTATTTCGGAAACTTGTAATTTCTTAGAAGCTTGGCAAACCCCTCTCAATGAAAGTGCTTTTCCACAGTGTGTGCCTAGAGCTACTTGAAGAGGAAACAAACCATAGAGACAAAACTGAGAACTCCTTTATTTTGTCAAGTTTCAAAGAGCTACTACAATCCATGTTGGATTTAGAGTTCCAAATTCATCTATTTATATAGAAGAGAACACAGGGAAACCTAAATATAAAAACTGCTACTGTAGACGAACGCTTCAACCTAGAAGAACAAAATTTGGTGAGTCAAGTGTGACTTGTGTACTGATCATTACACCAAGTATCATCAAGATTGGGTGAAAACATTTGCTGATATTTTGGAAACTCGTTATATCTTAGAAGCTTGGCAACCCATCTCAATGAAAGTGGCTTTTACAGTCTGTGCCTAGGGCTACTTGAAGAGGAAACTAACCATAGAGACAAAACTGAGAACTCCTTTATTTTTTCAAGTTTCAAAGAGCTACTACAAACCATGTTGGATTTAGAGTTCCAAATTCATCTATCTATATAGGGGAGAACAGAGGGAAACCTAAATATAAAAACTGCTACTGTAGACGAAAGCTTCAAACTAGAAGAACAAAATTTGGTGAGCCAAGTGGGATTTGTGTACTGATCATTACACCATGTATCATCAAGATTGGGTGAAAAATATTTGCTGGTATTTCGGAAACTCCCTTATTTCTTAGAAGCTTCTCAACCCATCTCAATGAAAGTTCTTTTCCACAGTCTGTGCCTAGGGCTACTTGAAGAGGAACTAAACATGGAGACAAAACTGAGAACTTCTTTATTTTGTCAAGTTTCAAAGAGATACTACAAACCATGTTGGATTTAGAGTTCCAAATTCATCTATCTATATAGGAGAGAACACAGGGAAACCTAAATATAAAAACTGCTACTGTAGACGAATGCTTCAACGTAGAAGAACAAAAATTTGGTGAGCCAAGTGGATTTGTGTACTGATCATTACCAAAAAGTATCATCAAGATTGGGTGAAAAAAATATTTGCTGGTATTTCGGAAACTTGTAATTTCTTAAGAAGCTTGGCAACCACCTCTCAATGAAAGTGCTTTTCCACAGTCTGTGCCTAGAGCTACTTGAAGAGGAAACAAACCATAGAGACAAAACTGAGAACTCCTTTATTTTGTCAAGTTTCAAAGAGCTACTACAAACCATGTTGGATTTAGAGTTCCAAATCATCTATTTTATAGGAGAGAACACAGGGAAACCTAAATATAAAAAACTGCTACTGTAGACGAACGCTTCAACCTAGAAGAACAAATTTGGTGAGCCAAGTGGAATTGGTGTACTGATCATTACCACCAAGTATCATCAAGATTTGGTGAAAAAATATTTGCTGGTATTTCATAAACTCGTAATTTCTAAGAAGCTTTTCAACCCTCTCAATGAAAGTGCTTTCCCACAGTCTGTGCCAAGGGCTACTTGAAGAGGAAACAAACCATAGAGACAAAACTGAGAACTCCTTTTATTTTATCAAGTTTCCAAAGAGCTACTCCAAACCATGTTAGATTTAGAGTTCCAAATTCATCTATGTATATATGAGAGAACAGAGGGAAACCTAACTAATAAAAACTGCTAATGTAGACGAACGCATCAACTAGAAGAACAAAATTTGGTGAGCCAAGTGGGATTTGTGTACTGATCATTACCACCAAGTATCATCAAGATTGGGTGAAAATATATTTGCTGGTATTTTGGATACTCGTTATTTCTTAGAAGCTTGGCAACCCCTGTCAATGAAAGTGCTTTACATACTCTGTGTCTAGGCTACTGAAGAGGAAACAAAGCATAGAGACAAAAATGAGAACTCCTTTATTTTGTCAAGTTTCAAAGAGGTACTAAAAACCATGTTGGATTTAGAGTTCCAAATTCATCTATTTATATACGAGAGAACAGAATTAAACCTAAATATAAAAACTGCTACTGTAGACGAATGCTTCAACCTAGAAGAACAAAATTTGGTTAGCCAAGTGGGATTTGTGTACTGATCATTACCACCACGTATCATCAAGATTGGGAGAAAAAATATTTGCTGGTATTTCGGGAAACTCGTTATTTCTTAGAAGCTCGGCAACCCCTCCCAATGAAAGTGCTTTTCCACAGTCTGTGCCTAGGGCTACTTGAAGAGGAAACAAACCATAGAGACAAAACTGAGAACTCCAATTATTTGTCAAGTTTTAAAGAGCTACACAATCCATGTTGGATTTAGAGTTCCAAATTCATCTATCTATATAGGAGAGAACAGAGAGAAACCTAAATATAAAAACTGCTACTGTAGACGAACACTTCAACCTAGATGAACAAAATTTGGTGAGCCAAGTGGGATTTGTGTACTGATCATTAGCAACAAGTATCATCAAGATTGGGTGAAAAAATATTTGCTGGTATTTCGGAACTCGTTATTTCTTACAAGCTTGGCAACCCCTCTCAATGAAAGTGCTTTTCCACAGTCTGTGCCGAGGGCTACTTGAAGAGGAAACAAACCATAGCGAGAAAACTGAGAACTTTTTTATTTTATCAAGTTTCAAAGAGCTACTACAAAGCATGTTGGATTTAGAGTTCCAAATTCATCGATCTATATAGGAGAGAACAGAGGGAAACCTAAATATAAAAACTGCTTACTGTAGACGAAAGCTACAAACTAGAAGAACAAAATTTGGTGAGCCAAGTGGGATTTGTGTACTGATCATTACCACCAAGTATCATCAAAGTTTGGGTGAAAAAATATTTGCTGGGTATTTCGGAAACTCGTTATTTCTTAGAAGCTTCTCAACCCATCTCAATGAAAGTACTTTTCCAAGTCTGTGCCTAGGGCTACTTGAAGAGGAAACAAACCCATAGAGACAAAACTGAGAACTCTTTCATTTTGTCAAGTTTCAAAGAGCTACTACAAACCATGTTGGATTTAGAGTTCCAAAATCATCTATGTATATAAAAAGAGAACAGAGGGAAACCTAAATGTAAAAACTGCTACTGTAGACGAACACTTCAACCTAGAAGAACAAAATTTGGTGAGCCAAGTGGATTTGTGTACTGATCATTACCACCAAGTATCATCAATATTGGGTGAAAAAATATTTGCTGGTATTTCAGAAACTCGTTATTTCTTAGAAGCTTGGCAACCCCTCTCAATGAAAGTGCTTTTCCACAGTCTGTGCCTAGGGCTACTTGAAGAGGAAACAAACCACAGAGACAAAACTGAGAACTCCTTTATTTTGTCAAGTTTCAAAGAGCTACTACAAACCATGTTGGATTTAGAGTTCAAAATTCATCTATTTATATAGGAGAGAACACAGGGAAACCTAAATATAAAAACTGCTACTGTAGACGAACGCTTCAACCTAGAAGAACAAAATTTGGTGAGCCAAGTGGGATTTGTGTACTGATCATTACCACCAAGTATCATCAAGATTGGGTGAAAATATATTTGCTGGTATTTTGGAAACTCGTTATTTCTTAGAAGCTTCGCAACCCATCTCTCTGAAAGTGATTTCCATAGTATGTGCCTAGGGCTACTTGAAGAGGAAACAAACCATAGAGACAAAACTGAGAACTCCTTTATTTTGTCAATTTTCAAAGAGCTACTACATACCATGTTGGATTTAGAGTTCCAAATTCATCTATCTATATAGGAGAGAACAGAGGGAAACCTAAATATAAAAACTGCTACTGTAGACGAACGCTTCAACCTAAAAGAACAAAATTTGGTGAGCCAAGTGGGATTTGTGTACTGATCATTAGCAACAAGTATCATCAAGATTGGGTAAAAAATATTTGCTGGTATTTCGGGAAATTGTTATTTCTTAGAAGCTTGGCAACCCCTCTCAATGAAAGTGCTTTTCCACATTGTGTGCCTTGGGCTAGTTGAAGAGGAAACAAACCATAGACACAAAACTGAGAACTCCTTTATTTTGTCAAGTTTCAAAGATGTACTAAAAACCATGTTGGATTTAGAGTTCCAAATTCATCTATTTATGTACGAGAGAACAGAATGAAACCTAAATATATAAACTGCTATTGTAGACGAACGCTTCAACCTAGAAGAACAAAATTTGGTTAGCCAAGTGGGATTTGTGTACTGATCATTAGCAACAAGTATAATCAAGATTTATTGAAAAAATATTTGCTGGTATTTCGGAAACTCGTTATTTCTTAGAAGATTTTTCAACCCATCTCAAATGAAAGTACTTTTCCACAGTCTGTGCCTAGGGCTACTTGAAGAGGAAACAAACCATAGAGACAAAACTGTGAACTCCTTCATTTTGTCAAGTTTCAAGAGCACTACAAACCATGTTGGATTTAGAGTTGCAAAATCATCTATCTATATAAAAGAGAACAGAGGAAAACCTAAAATAAAAACTGCTACTGATGAACGGCTTCAACCTAGAAGAACAAAATTTGGTGAGCCAAGTGGATTTGTGTACTGATCATTACCACCAAGTATCATCTAGATTGGGTGAAAAAATATTTGCTGGTATTTCGGAAACTCGTAATTTCTAAGATGCTTGGCAACTCCTCTCAATGAAAGTGCTTTTCCACAGTCTGTGCCTAGGGCTACTTGAAGAGGAAACAAACCATAGAGACAAAACTGAGAACTCCTTCATTTTGTCAAGTTTCAAAGAGCTACTACAAACCATGTTGGCTTTAGAGTTCCAAATTCATCTATCTATATAGGAGAGAGCAGAGGGAAACCTAAATATAAAAAATGCTACTGTATACGAACGCTTCAACCTAGAAGAACAAAATTTGGTGAGCCAAGTGGGATTTGTGTACTGATCTTTACCACCAAGTATCATCAAGATTGGGTGAAAAAATATTTTCTGGTATTTCCGAAACTTGTAATTTCTTAGAAGCTTGGCAACCCCTCTCAATGAAAGTGCTTTTCCACAGTCTGTGCCTAGGGTTACTTGAAGAGGAAACAAACCATAGAGACAAAACTGAGAACTCCTTTATTTTGTCAAGTTTCAAAGAGCTACTACAAACCATGTTGGATTTAGAGTTCCAAATTCATCTATCTATATATGAGAGAACAGAGTGGAACCTAAATATAAAAACGACTACTGTAGACAAACGCTTCAACCTACAAGAACAAAATTTGGTGAGCCAAGTGGTTACTGTGTTCTGATCATTACCACCAAGTATCATCAAGATTAGGTGAAAAAATATTTGCTGACATTTCGGAAACTCGTTATTTCTTAGAAGCTTGGCAACCCGTCTCTATGAAAGTGGTTTTCCACAGTCTGTGCCTAGGAATACTTGAAGAGGAAACAAACCATAGAAACAAAACTCAGAACTCTTTATTTTGTCAAGTTTCAAAGAGCTACTACAAACCATGTTGGATTTAGAGTTCCAAATTCATCTATCTATATATGAGAGATCAGAGTGAAACCTAAATATAAAAACTGCTACTGTAGACGAACGCTTCAACCTAGAATAACAAAATTTGGTGAGCCAAGGGGGATCTGTGTACTGATCATTCCCACCAAGTATCATCAAGATTGGGTGAAAAACTATTGGCTGGTATTTTGGAAACTCGTTATTTCTTAGAAGCTTGGCAACCCCTCTCAATGAAAGTGCTTTTCCACAGTCTGTGCCTAGGGCTACTTGAAGAGGAAACAAACCATAGAGACAAAACTGAGAACTCCTTTATTTTGACAAGTTTCAAAGAGCTACTACAATCCATGTTGGATTTAGAGTTCCAAATTCATCTATCTATATAGGAGAGAACAGAGAGAAACCTAAATATAAAAACTGCTACTGTAGACGAACGCTTCAACCTAGAAGAACAAAATTTGGTGAGCCAATTGGGATTTGGGTACTGATCATTACCACCAAGTATCATCAAGATTGGGTGAAAAAATATTTGCTGGTCTTTTGGAGACTTGTATTTCTTAGAAGCTTGGCAAACTCTCTCAATGAAAGTGCTTTTCCACAGTCTGTGCCTAGGGCTACTTGAAGAGGAAACAAACCATAGAGACAAAACTGAGAACTCCTTTATTTTGTCAAGTTTCAAAGAGCTACTACAAACCATGTTGGATTTAGAGTTCCAAATTCATATATCTATACAGGAGAGAACAGAGGGAAACCTAAATATAAAAACTGCTACTGTAGACGAACGCTTCAACCTAGAAGAACACAATTTGGTGAGCCAAGTGGGATTTGTGTACTGATCATTAGCAACAAGTATCATCAAGATTGGGTGAAAAAATATTTGCTGGTATTTCAGAAACTCGTTATTTCTTAGAAGCTTGGCAACCCCTCTCAATGAAAGTGCTTTTCCACAGTCTGTGCCTAGGGCTACTTGAAGAGGAAAGAAACCATAGAGACAAAACTCAGAACTCCTTTATTTTGTCAAGTTTCAAGGAGCTACTACAAACCATGTTGGATTTAGAGTTCCAAATTCATCTATCTATATATGAGAGAACAGAGTGGAACCTAAATATAAAAACGACTACTGTAGACAAACGCTTCAACCTAGAAGAACAAAATTTGGTGAGCCAAGTGGTTACTGTGTTCTGATCATTACCACCAAGTATCATCAAGATTGGGTGAAAAAATATTTGCTGATATTTCGGAAACTCGTTATTTCTTAGAAGCTTGGCAACCCCTCTCTATGAAAGTGGTTTTCCACAGTCTGTGCCTAGGAATACTTGAAGAGGAAACAAAAAATAGAAACAAAACTCAGAACTCTTTATTTTGTCAAGTTTCAAAGAGCTACTACAAACCATGTTGGATTTAGAGTTCCAAATTCATCTATCTATGTATGAGAGATCAGAGTCAAACCTAAATATAAAAACTGCTACTGTAGACGAACGCTTCAACATAGAAGAACAAAATTTGGTGAGCCAAGTGGGATTTGTGTACTGATCTTTAGCAACAAGTATCATCAAGATTGGGTGAAAAAATATTTGCTGGTATTTCGGAAACTCCTTATTTCTTAGAAGCTTGGCAACCCCTCTCAATGAAAGTGCTTTTCCACAGTCTGTGTCGAGGGCTACTTGAAGAGGAAACAAACCATAGAGACAAAACTGAGAACTCCTTTATTTTGTCAAGTTTCAAAGAGCTACTACAAACCATGTTGGATTTAGAGTTCCAAATTCATATATCTATATAGGAGAGAACAGAGAGAAACCTAAATATAAAAACTGCTACTGTAGGCGAACGCTTCAACCTAGCAGAACACAATTTGTTGAGCCAAGTGGGATTTGTGTACTGATCATTAGCAACAAGTATCATCAAGATTGGGTGAAAAAATATTTGCTGGTATTTCAGAAACTCGTTATTTCTTAGAAGCTTGGCAACCCCTCTCAATGAAAGTGCTTTTCCAGAGTGTGTGCATAGTGCTAATTGAAGAGGAAACAATCCATAGAGACAAAACTGAGAACTCCTTTATTTTGTCAAGTTTCAAAGAGCTACTACAAACCATGTTGGATTTAGAGTTCCAAATTCATCTATCTATACAGGAGAGAACAGAGGAAAACCTAAATATAAAAACTGCTACTGTAGACGAACGCTTCAACCTAGAAGAACATAATTTGGTGAGCCAAGTGAGATCTGTGTACTGATATTTAGCAACATGTATCATCAAGATTGGGTGAAAAAATATTTGCTGGTATTTCAGAAACTCTTTATTTCTCAGAAGCTTGGCAACCCCTCTCAATTAAAGTGCTTTTCCACAGTCTGTGCCTAGGCCTCTTGAAGAGGAAACAAACCACAGAGACAAAACACAGAACTCCTTTATTTTGTCAAGTTTCAAAGAGCTACTACAAACCATGTTGGATTTAGAGTTCCAAATTCATCTATCTATATATGAGAGAACAGAGTGAAACCTAAATATAAAAACGGCTACTGTAGACGAACGCTTCAACCTAGAAGAACAAAATTTGGTGAGCCAAGTGGGTACTGTGTACTGATCATTACCACCAAGTATCATCAAGATTGGGTGAAAAAATATTTGCTGATATTTCGGAAACTCGTTATTTCTTAGAAGCTTGGCCACCCCTCTCAATGAAAGTGGTTTTCCACAGTCTGTGCCTAGGGCTACATAAAGAGGAAACAAACCATAGAAACAAAACTCAGTACTCTTTATTTTGTCAAGTTTCAAAGAGCTACTACAAACCATGTTGGATTTAGAGTTCCAAATTCATCTGTCTATATATGAGAGAACAGAGTGAAACCTAAATATAAAAACTGCTACTGTGGACGAACGCTTCAACCTAGAAGAACAAAATTTGGTGAGCCAAGTGGGATCTGTGTATTGATCATTCCCACCAAGTATCATCAAGATTGGGTGAAAAAATATTTGCTGGTATTTCGGAAACTCGTTATTTCTTAGAAGCTTGGCAACCCCTCTCAATGAAAGTGCTTCCACAGTCTGTGCCTAGGGCTACTTGAAGAGGAAACAAACCATAGAGACAAAACTGAGAACTCCTTTATTTTGTCAAGTTTCAAAGAGCTACTACAAACCATGTTGGATTTAGAGTTCCAAATTCATATATCTATATATGAGAGAACAGAGGGAAACCTAAATATAAAAACTTCTACTGTAGGCGAACGCTTCAACCTTGAAAAACACAATTTGGGGAGCCAAGTGGGATTTGTGTACTGATCATTAGCAACCAGTATCATCAAGATTGGGTGAAAAAATATTTGCTGGTACTTCGGAAACTCGTTATTTCTTAGAAGCTTGGCAACCCCTCTCAATGAAAGTGCTTTTCCGGAGTCTGAGCCTAGGGCTACTTGAAGAGGAAACAAACCATAGAGACAAAACTCAGAACTCCTTTATTTTGTCAAGTTTCAAAGAGCTACAACAAACCATGTTGGATTTAGAGTTCCAAATTCATCTATCTATATATGAGAGAACAGAGTGGAACCTAAATATAAAAACGACTACTGTAGACGAACGCTTCAACCTAGAAGAACAAAATTTGGTGAGCCACGTGGTTACTGTGTTCTGATCATTACCACGAAGTATCATCAAGATTGGATGAAAAACTATTGGCTGGTATTTTGGAAACTCGTTATTTCTTAGAAGCTTGGCAACCCCTCTCTATGAAAGTGGTTTTCCACAGTCTGTGCTTAGGACTACTTGAAGAGGAACAAACCATAGAAACAAAACTCAGAACTCTTTATTTTGTCAAGTTTCAAAGAGCTACTACAAACCATGTTGGATTTAGAGTTCCAAATTCATCTATCTATATATGAGAGATCAGAGTTAAACCTAAATATAAAAACTGCTACTGTAGACGAACGCTTCAACCTAGAATAACAAAGTTCGGTGAGCCAAGGGGGATCTGTGTACTGATCATTCCCACCAAGTATCATCAAGATTGGGTGAAAAACTATTGGCTGGTATTTTGGAAACTCGTTATTTCTTAGAAGCTTGGCAACCCCTCTCAATGAAAGTGCTTTTCCACAGTCTGTGCCTAGGGCTACTTGAAGAGGAAACAAACCATAGAGACAAAACTGAGAACTCCTTTATTTTGACAAGTTTCAAAGAGCTACTACAATCCATGTTGGATTTAGAGTTCCAAATTTATCTATCTATATAGGAGAGAACAGACAGAAACCTAAATATAAAAACTGCTACTGTAGACGAACGCTTCAACCTAGAAGAACAAAATTTGGTGAGCAAATTGGGATTTGGGTACTGATCATTACCACCAAGTATCATCAAGATTGGGTGAAAAAATATTTGCTGGTATTTCGGAAACTTGTAATTTCTTAGAAGCTTGGCAAACTCTCTCAATGAAAGTGCTTTTCCACAGTCTGTGCCTAGGGCTACTTGAAGAGGAAACAATCCATAGAGACAAAACTGAGAACTCCTTTATTTTGTCAAGTTTCAAAGAGCTACTACAAACCATGTTGGGTTTAGAGTTCCAAATTCATCTATCTATACAGGAGAGAACAGAGGGAAACCTAAATATAAAAACTGCTACTGTAGACGAACGCTTCAACCTAGAAGAACATAATTTGGTGAGCCAAGTGGGATTTGTGTACTGATCATTAGCAACATGTATCATCAAGATTGGGTGAAAAAATATTTGCTGGTATTTCGGAAACTCGTTATTTCTCAGAAGATTGGCAACCCCTCTCAATTAAAGTGCTTTTCCACAGTCTGTGCCTAGGCCTCTTGAAGAGGAAACAAACCATAGAGACAAAACTCAGAACTCCTTTATTTTGTCAAGTTTCAAAGAGCTACTACAAACCATGTTGTATTTAGACTTCCAAATTCATCTATCTATATATGAGAGAACAGAGTGAAACCTAAATATAAAAACGGCTACTGTAGACGAACGCTTCAACCTAGAAGAACAAAATTTGGTGAGCCAAGTGGGTACTGTGTACTGATCATTACCACCAAGTATCATCAAGATTGGCTGAAAAAATATTGGCTGATATTTCGGAAACTCGTTATTTCTTAGATGCTTGGCCACCCCTCTCAATGAAAGTGGTTTTCCACAGTCTGTGCCTAGGGCTACATGAAGAGGAAACAAACCATAGAAACAAAACTCAGAACTCTTTATTTTGTCAAGTTTCAAAGAGCTACTACAAACCATGTTGGATTTAGAGTTCCAAATTCATCTACCTATATATGAGAGAACAGAGTGAAACCTAAATATAAAAACTGCTACTGTAGACAAACGCTTCAACATAGAAGAACAAAATTTGGTGAGCCAAGTGGGATCTGTGTACTGATCATTCCCACCAAGTATCATCAAGATTGGGTTAAAAAATATTTGCTGGTATTTCGGAAACTCGTTATTTCTTAGAAGCTTGGCAACCCCTCTCAATGAAAGTGCTTTTCCACAGTCTGTGTCGAGGGATACTTGAAGAGGAAACAAAACATAGAGACAAAACTGAGAACTCCTTTATTTTGTCAAGTTTCAAAGAGCTACTAAAATCCATGTTGGATTTAAAGTTCCAAATTCATCTGTCTATATAGGAGAGAACAGAGAGAATCCTAAATATAAAAACTGCTACAGTAGACGAACGCTTCAACATAGAAGAACAAAATTTGGTGAGCCAAGTGGGATTTGTGTACTGATCATTACCACCAAGTATCATCAAGATTGGGTGAAAAAATATTTGCTGGTATTTCGGAAACTTGTAATTTCTTAGAAGCTTGCCAAACTCTCTCAATGAAAGTGCTTTTTCACAGTCTGTGCCTAGGACTACTTGAAGAGGAAACAAACCGTAGAGACAAAACTGAGAACTACTTTATTTTGTAAAGTTTCAAAGAGCTTCTACAAACGATGTTGGATTTAGAGTTCCAAATTCATATATCTATATAGGAGAGAACAGAGGGAAACCTAAATATAAAAACTTCTACTGTAGGCGAACGCTTCAACCTAGAAGAACACAATTTGGTGAGCCAAGTGTAATTTGTGTACTGATCATTAGCGACCAGTATCATCAAGATTGGGTGAAAAAATATTTGCTGGTCTTCGGAAACTCGTTATTTCTTAGAAGCTTGGCAACCCCTATCAATGAAAGTGCTTTTCCCGAGTCTGCGCCTAGGGCTACTTGAAGAGGAAACAAACCATAGAGACAAAAATCAGAACTCCTTTATTTTATCAACTTTCAAATAGCTACTACAAACCATGTTGGATTTAGAGTTCCAAATTCATCTATCTGTATATGAGAGAACAGAGTGGAACCTGAATATAAAAACGACTGCTGTAGACGAACGCTTCAACCTAGAAGAACAAAATTTGGTGAGCCAAGTGGTTACTGTGTACTGATCATTACCACCAAGTATCATCAAGATTGGGTGAAAAAATATTTGCTGATATTTCGGAAACTCGTTATTTCTTAGAAGCTTGGCAACCCCTCCCAATGAAAGTGCTTTTCCACAGTCTGTGCCTAGGGCTACTTCAAGAGGAAACAAACCATAGAAACAAAACTCAGAACTCTTTATTTTGTCAAGTTTCAAAGAGCTACTACAAACCATGTTGGATTTAGAGTTCCAAATTCATCTATCTACATATGAGAGAACAGAGTGAAACCTAAATATAAAAACTGCTACTGTAGACGAACGCTTCAACATAGAAGAACAAAATTTGGTGAGCCAAGTGGGATTTGTGTACTGATCATTACCACCAAGAATCATCAAATTTGGGTGAAAAAATATTTGCTGGTATTTCAGAAACTCGTTATTTCTTAGAAGCTTGGCAACCCCTCTCAATGAAAGTGCTCTTCCACAGTGTGTGCATAGTGCTAATTGAAGAGGAAACAATCCATAGAGACAAAACTGAGAACTCCTTTATTTTGTCAAGTTTCAAAGAGCTACTACAAACCATGTTGGATTTAGAGTTCCAAATTCATCTATCTATACAGGAGAGAACAGAGGAAAACCTAAATATAAAAACTGCTACTGTAGACGAACGCTTCAACCTAGAAGAACATAATTTGGTGAGCCAAGTGAGATCTGTGTACTGATATTTAGCAACATGTATCATCAAGATTGGGTGAAAAAATATTTGCTGGTATTTCGGAAACTCGTTATTTCTCAGAAGCTTGGCAACCCCTCTCAATTAAAGTGCTTTTCCACAGTCTGTGCCTAGGCCTCTTGAAGAGGAAACAAACCACAGAGACAAAACACAGAACTCCTTTATTTTGTCAAGTTTCAAAGAGCTACTACAAACCATGTTGGATTTAGAGTTCCAAATTCATCTATCTATATATGAGAGAACAGAGTGAAACCTAAATATAAAAACGGCTACTGTAGACGAACGCTTCAACCTAGAAGAACAAAATTTGGTGAGCCAAGTGGGTACTGTGTACTGATCATTACCACCAAGTATCATCAAGATTGGGTGAAAAAATATTTGCTGATATTTCGGAAACTCGTTATTTCTTAGAAGCTTGGCCACCCCTCTCAATGAAAGTGGTTTTCCACAGTCTGTGCCTAGGGCTACATGAAGAGGAAACAAACCATAGAAACAAAACTCAGTACTCTTTATTTTATCAAGTTTCAAAGAGCTACTACAAACCATGTTGGATTTAGAGTTCCAAATTCATCTATCTATATAGGAGAGAACAGAGTGAAACCTAAATATAAAAACTTCTACTGTGGACGAACGCTTCAACCTAGAAGAACAAAATTTGGTGAGCCAAGTGGGATCTGTGTATTGATCATTCCCACCAAGTATCATCAAGATTGGGTGAAAAAATATTTGCTGGTATTTCGGAAACTCGTTATTTCTTAGAAGCTTGGCAACCCCTCTCAATGAAAGTGCTTCCACAGTCTGTGCCTAGGGCTACTTGAAGAGGAAACAAACCATAAAGACAAAACTGAGAACTCCTTTATTTTGTCAAGTTTCAAAGTGCTACTACAATCCATGTTGGATTTAGAGTTCCAAATTCATCTATCTATATACGAGAGAACAGAGAGAAACCTAAATATAAAAACTGCTACTGTAGACGAACGGTTCAACCTAGAAGAACAAAATTTGGTGAGCCAAGTGGGATCTGTGTACTGATCATTACCACCAAGTATCATCAAGATTGGGTGAAAAAATATTTGCTGGTATTTCGGAAACTTGTAATTTCTTAGAAGCTTGGCAAACTCTCTCAATGAAAGTGCTTTTCCACAGTCTGTGCCTAGGGCTACTTGAAGAGGAAACAAACCATAGAGACAAAACTGAGAACTCCTTTATTTTGTCAAGTTTCAAAGACCTACTACAAACCATGTTGGATTTAGAGTTCCAAATTCATATATCTATATATGAGAGAACAGAGGGAAACCTAAATATAAAAACTTCTACTGTAGGCGAACCCTTCAACCTAGAAGAACAGAATTTGGGGAGCCAAGTGGGATTTGTGTACTGATCATTAGCAACCAGTATCATCAAGATTGGGTGAAAAAATATTTGCTGGTACTTCGGAAACTCGTTATTTCTTAGAAGCTTGGCAACCCCTCTCAATGAAAGTGCTTTTCCCGAGTCTGAGCCTAGGGCTACTTGAAGAGGAAACAAACCATAGAGACAAAACTCAGAACTCCTTTATTTTGTCAAGTTTCAAAGAGCTACTACAAACCATGTTGGATTTATAGTTCCAAATTCATCTATCTATATATGAGAGAACAGAGTGGAACCTAAATATAAAAACGACTACTGTAGACGAACGCTTCAACCTAGAAGAACAAAATTTGGTGAGCCAAGTGGTTACTGTGTACTGATCATTACCACCAAGTATCATCAAAATTGGGTGAAAAAATATTTGCTGATATTTCGGAAACTCGTTATTTCTTAGAAGCTTGGCAACCCCTCTCTATGAAAGTGGTTTTCCACAGTCTGTGCCTAGGACTACTTGAAGAGGAAACAAACCATAGAAACAAAACTCAGAACTCTTTATTTTGTCAAGTTTCAACTAGCTATTACAAACCATGTTGGATTTAGAGTTCCAAATTCATCTATCTATATATGAGAGATCAGAGTGAAACCTAAATATAAAAACTGCTACTGTAGACGAACGCTTCAACCTAGAATAACAAAATTTGGTGAGCCAAGGGGGATCTGTGTACTGATCATTCCCACCAAGTATCATCAAGATTGGGTGAAAAACTATTGGCTGGTATTTTGGAAACTCGTTATTTCTTAGAAGCTTGGCAACCCCTCTCAATGAAAGTGCTTTTCCACAGTCTGTGCCTAGGGCTACTTGAAGAGGAAACAAACCATAGAGACAAAACTGAGAACTCCTTTATTTTGACAAGTTTCAAAGAGCTACTACAATCCATGTTGGATTTAGAGTTCCAAATTCATCTATCTATATAGGAGAGAACAGAGAGAAAAATAAATATAAAAACTGCTACTGTAGACGAACGCTTCAACCTAGAAGAACAAAATTTGGTGAGCCAATTAAGATTTGGGTACTGATCATTACCACCAAGTATCATCAAGATTGGGTGAAAAAATATTTGCTGGTATTTCGGAAACTTGTAATTTCTTAGAAGCTTGGCAAACTCTCTCAATGAAAGTGCTTTTCCACAGTCTGTGCCTAGGGCTACTTGAAGAGGAAACAAACCAAAGAGACAAAACTGAGAACTCCTTTATTTTGTCAAGTTTCAAAGAACTACTACAAACCATGTTGGATTTAGAGTTCCAAATTCATATATCCATATAGGAGAGAACAGAGGGAAACCGAAATATAAAAACTGCTACTGTAGGCGAACGCTTCAACCTAGCAGAACACAATTTGGTGAGCCAAGTGGGATTTGTGTACTGATCATTACCACCAAGTATCATCAAGATTGGGTGAAAAAATATTTGCTGGTATTTCGGAATCTCGTTATTTCTTAGAAGCTTGGCCACCCCTCTCAATGAAAGTGCTTTTCCACAGTCTGTGCCTAGGGCTACTTGAAGAGGAAACAAACCATAGAGACAAATCTGAGAACTCCTTTATTTTGTCAAGTTTCAAAGAGCTACGGCAAACCATGTTGGATTTAGAGTTCCAAATTCATCTATCTATATATGAGAGAACAGAGTGAAACCTAAATATAAAAACGGCTACTGTAGACGAACGCTTCAACCTAGAAGAACAAAATTTGGTGAGCCAAGTGGGTACTGTGTACTGATCATTACCACCAAGTATCATCAAGATTGGGTGAAAAAATATTTGCTGATATTTCGGAAACTCGTTATTTCTTAGAAGCTTGGCCACCCCTCTCAATGAAAGTGGTTTTCCACAGTCTGTGCCTAGGGCTAAATAAAGAGGAAACAAACCATAGAAACAAAACTCAGAACTCTTTATTTTGTCAAGTTTCAAAGAGCTACTACAAAACATGTTGGATTTAGAGTTCCAAATTCATCTATCTATATATGAGAGAACAGAGTGCAACCTAAATATAAAAACTGCTACTGTAGACGAAGGCTTCAAGCTAGAAGAACAAAATTTGTTGAGCCAAGTGGGATCTGTGTACTTATCATTCCCACCAAGTATCATCAAGATTGGGTGAAAAAATATTTGCTGGTATTTCGGAAACTTGTAATTTCTTAGAAGCTTGGCAAACTCTCTCAATGAAAGTGCTTTTCCACAGTCTGTGCCTAGGGCTACTTGAAGAGGAAACAAACCATAGACACAAAACTGAGAACTACTTTATTTTGTCACGTTTCAAAGAGCTACTACAAACGATGTTGGATTTAGAGTTCCAAATTCATATATCTATATAGGAGAGAACAGAGGGAAACCTAAATATAAAAACTTCTACTGTAGGCGAACGCTTCAACCTAGAAGAACACAATTTTTTTGAGCCAAGTGTGATTTGTGTACTGATAATTAGCAACCAGTATCATCAAGATTGGGTGAAAAAATATTTGCTGGTCTTCGGAAACTCGTTATTTCTTAGAAGCTTGGCAACCCCTCTCAATGAAAGTGCTTTACCCCAGTCTGCGCCTAGGGCTACTTGAAGAGGAAACAAACCATAGAGACAAAAATCAGAACTCCTTTATTTTGTCAAGTTTCAAAGATCTACTACAAACCATGTTGGATTTAGAGTTCCAAATTCATCTATCTGTATATGAGAGAACAGAGTGGAACCTGAATATAAAAACGACTACTGTAGAAGAACGCTTCAACCTAGAAGAACAAAATTTGGTGAGCCAAGTGGTTACTGTGTACTGATAATTTCCACCAAGTATCATCAAGATTGGGTGAAAAAAATATTTGCTGATATTTCGGAAACTCGTTATTTCTTAGAAGCTTGGCAACCCCTCTCAATGAAAGTGCTTTTCCACAGTCTGTGCATAGGGCTACTTGAAGAGGAAACAAACCATAGAAAAAAAACTCAAAACTCTTTATTTTGTCAAGTTTCAAAGAGCTACTACAAACCATGTTGGTTTTAGAGTTCCAAATTCATCTATCTACATATGAGAGAACAGAGTGAAACCTAAATATAAAAACTGCTACTGTAGACGAACGCTTCAACATAGAAGAACAAAATTGGTGAGCCAAGTGGGATCTGTGTACTGATCATTCCCACCAAGTATCATCAAGATTGGGTGAAAAACTATTGGCTGGTATTTTGGAAACTCGTTATTTCTTAGAAGCTTGGCAACCCCTCTCAATGAAAGTGCTTTTCCACAGTCTGTGCCTAGGGCTACTTGAAGAGGAAACTAACCATAGAGACAAAACTGAGAACTCCTTTATTTTGTCAAGTTTCAAAGAGCTTCTACAATCCATGTTGGATTTAAAGTTCCAAATTCATCTATCTATATAGGAGAGAACAGAGAGAAACCTAAATATAAAAACTGCTACAGTAGACGAACGCTTCAACCTAGAAGAACAAAATTTGGTGAGCCAATTGGGATTTGTGTACTGATCATTACCACCAAGTATCATCAAGATTGGGTGAAAAAATATTTGCTGGTATTTCGGAAACATGTAATTTCTTAGAAGCTTGGCAAACTCTCTCAATGAAAGTGCTTTTCCAGTGTCTGTGCCTAGGGCTACTTGAAGAGGAAACAAACCATAGAGACAAAACTGAGAACTCCTTTATTTTGTCAAGTTTCAAAGAGCTACTACATCCATGTTGGATTTAGAGTTCCAAATTCATATATCTATATAGGAGAGAACAGAGGGAAACCTAAATATAAAAACTGCTACTGTAGGCGAACGCTTCAACCTAGCAGAACATATTTGGTGAGCCAAGTGGGATTTGTGTACTGATCATTAGCAACAAGTATCATCAAGATTGGGTGAAAAAATATTTGCTGGTATTTCAGAAACTCGTTATTTCTTAGAAGCTTGGCAACCCCTCTCAATGAAAGTGCTTTTCCACAGTGTGTGCCTAGTGCTAATTGAAGAGGAAACAATCCATAGAGACAAAACTGAGAACTCCTTTATTTTGTCAAGTTTCAAAGAGCTACTACAAACCATGTTGGATTTAGTTTTCCAAATTCATCTATCTATACAGGAGAGAACAGAGGGAAACCTAAATATAAAAACTGCTACTGTAGACGAACGCTTCAACCTAGAAGAACATAATTTGGTGAGCCAAGTGGGATCTGTGTACTGATCATTAGCAACATGTATCATCACGTTTGGGTGAAAAAATATTTGCTGGTATTTCGGAAACTCGTTATTTCTCAGAAGCTTGGCAACCCCTCTCAATGAAAGTGCTTTTCCACAGTCTGTGCCTAGGCCTCTTGAAGAGGAAACAAACCATAGAGACAAAACTCAGAACTCCTTTATTTTGTCAAGTTTCAAAGAGCTACTACAAACCATGTTGGATTTAGAGTTCCAAATTCATCTATCTATATATGAGAGAACAGAGTGAAACCTAAATATAAAAACTGCTACTGTAGATGAACGCTTCAACCTAGAAGAAGAAAATTTGGTGAGCCAAGTGGGATCTGTGTACTGATCATTACCATCAAGTATCATCAAGATTGGGTGAAAAAATATTTGCTGGTATTTTGGAAACTCGTTATTTCTTAAAAGCTTGACAACCCCTCCCAATGAAAGTGCTTTTCCACAGTCTGTGCGTAGGGATACTTGAAGAGGAAACAAACCATAGAGACAAAACTGAGAACTCCTTTATTTTGTCAAGTTTCAAGGAGCTACTACAATCCATGTTGGATTTAGAGTTCCAAATTCATCTATCTATATAGGAGAGAACAGAGAGAAACATAAATATAAAAACTGCTACAGTAGACGAACGCTTCAACCTAGAAGAACAAAATTTGGTGAGCCAAATGGGATTTGTGTACTGATCATTACCACTAAGTATCATCAAGATTGGTTGAAAAAATATTTGCTGGTATTTCAGAAACTCGTTATTTCTTAGAAGCTTGGTAACCCCTCTCAATGAAAGTGCTTTTCCACAGTGTGTGCCTAGTGCTACTTGTAGAGGAAACAAACAATAGAGACAAAACTGAGAACTCCTTTATTTTGTCAAGTTTCAAAGAGCTACTACAAACCATGTTGGATTTAGAGTTCCAAATTCATCTATCTATACAGGAGAGAACAGAGGGAAACCTAAATATAAAAACTGCTACTGTAGATGAACGCTTCAACCTAGAAGAACAAAATTTGGTGAGCCAAGTGGGATCTGTGTACTGATCATTAGCAACAAGTATCATCAAGATTGGGTGAAAAAATATTTGCTGGTATTTCGGAAACTTGTAATTTCTTAGAAGCTTGGCAAACTCTCTCAATGAAAGTGCTTTTTCCACAGTCTGTGCCTAGGGCTACTTGAAGAGGAAACAAACCATAGAGACAAAACTGAGAACTCCTTTATTTTGTCAAGTTTCAAAGACCTACTACAAACCATGTTGGATTTAGAGTTCCAAATTCATATATCTATATATGAGAGAACAGAGGGAAACCTAAATATAAAAACTTCTACTGTAGGCGAACCCTTCAACCTAGAAGAACAGAATTTGGGGAGCCAAGTGGGATTTGTGTACTGATCATTAGCAACCAGTATCATCAAGATTGGGTGAAAAAATATTTGCTGGTACTTCGGAAACTCGTTATTTCTTAGAAGCTTGGCAACCCCTCTCAATGAAAGTGCTTTTCCCGAGTCTGAGCCTAGGGCTACTTGAAGAGGAAACAAACCATAGAGACAAAACTCAGAACTCCTTTATTTTGTCAAGTTTCAAAGAGCTACTACAAACCATGTTGGATTTATAGTTCCAAATTCATCTATCTATATATGAGAGAACAGAGTGGAACCTAAATATATAAACGACTACTGTAGAGGAACGCTTCAACCTAGAAGAACAAAATTTGGTGAGCCAAGTGGTTACTGTGTACTGATCATTACCACCAAGTATCATCAAAATTGGGTGAAAAAATATTTGCTGATATTTCGGAAACTCGTTATTTCTTAGAAGCTTGGCAACCCCTCTCTATGAAAGTGGTTTTCCACAGTCTGTGCCTAGGACTACTTGAAGAGGAAACAAACCATAGAAACAAAACTCAGAACTCTTTATTTTGTCAAGTTTCAACTAGCTATTACAAACCATGTTGGATTTAGAGTTCCAAATTCATCTATCTATATATGAGAGATCAGAGTGAAACCTAAATATAAAAACTGCTACTGTAGACGAACGCTTCAACCTAGAATAACAAAATTTGGTGAGCCAAGGGGGATCTGTGTACTGATCATTCCCACCAAGTATCATCAAGATTGGGTGAAAAACTATTGGCTGGTATTTTGGAAACTCGTTATTTCTTAGAAGCTTGGCAACCCCTCTCAATGAAAGTGCTTTTCCACAGTCTGTGCCTAGGGCTACTTGAAGAGGAAACAAACCATAGAGACAAAACTGAGAACTCCTTTATTTTGACAAGTTTTAAAGAGCTACTACAATCCATGTTTGATTTAGAGTTCCAAATTCATCTATCTATATAGGAGAGAACAGAGAGAAACCTAAATATAAAAACTGCTACTGTAGACGAACGCTTCAACCTAGAAGAACAAAATTTGGTGAGCCAATTAAGATTTGGGTACTGATCATTACCACCAAGTATCATCAAGATTGGGTGAAAAAATATTTGCTGGTATTTCGGAAACTTGTAATTTCTTAGAAGCTTGGCAAACTCTCTCAATGAAAGTGCTTTTCCACAGTCTGTGCCTAGGGCTACTTGAAGAGGAAACAAACCAAAGAGACAAAACTGAGAACTTCTTTATTTTGTCAAGTTTCAAAGAACTACTACAAACCATGTTGGATTTAGAGTTCCAAATTCATATATCCATATAGGAGAGAACAGAGGGAAACCTAAATATAAAAACTGCTACTGTAGGCGAACGCTTCAATCTAGCAGAACACAATTTGGTGAGCCAAGTGAGATTTGTGTACTGATCATTAGCAACAAGAATCATCAAGATTGGGTGAAAAAATATTTGCTGGTATTTCAGAAACTCGTTATTTCTTAGAAGCTTGGCAACCCCTCTCAATGAAAGTGCTTTTCCACAGTGTGTGCCTAGTGCTAATTGAAGAGGAAACAATCCATAGAGACAAAACTGAGAACTCCTTTATTTTGTCAAGTTTCAAAGAGCTACTACAAACCATGTTGGATTTAGAGTTCCAAATTCATCTATCTACATATGAGAGAACAGAGTGAAACCTAAATATAAAAACTGCTACTGTAGACGAACGCTTCAACATAGAAGAACAAAATTGGTGAGCCAAGTGGGATCTGTGTACTGATCATTCCCACCAAGTATCATCAAGATTGGGTGAAAAACTATTGGCTGGTATTTTGGAAACTCGTTATTTCTTAGAAGCTTGGCAACCCCTCTCAATGAAAGTGCTTTTCCACAGTCTGTGCCTAGGGCTACTTGAAGAGGAAACTAACCATAGAGACAAAACTGAGAACTCCTTTATTTTGTCAAGTTTCAAAGAGCTACTACAATCCATGTTGGATTTAGAGTTCCAAATTCATCTATCTATATAGGAGAGAACAGAGAGAAACCTAAATATAAAAACTGCTACAGTAGACGAACGCTTCAACCTAGAAGAACAAAATTTGGTGAGCCAATTGGGATTTGTGTACTGATCATTACCACCAAGTATCATCAAGATTGGGTGAAAAAATATTTGCTGGTATTTCGGAAACATGTAATTTCTTAGAAGCTTGGCAAACTCTCTCAATGAAAGTGCTTTTCCAGTGTCTGTGCCTAGGGCTACTTGAAGAGGAAACAAACCATAGAGACAAAACTGAGAACTCCTTTATTTTGTCAAGTTTCAAAGAGCTACTACATCCATGTTGGATTTAGAGTTCCAAATTCATATATCTATAAAGGAGAGAACAGAGGGAAACCTAAATATAAAAACTGCTACTGTAGGCGAACGCTTCAACCTAGCAGAACACAATTTGGTGAGCCAAGTGGGATTTGTGTACTGATCATTAGCAACAAGTATCATCAAGATTGGGTGAAAAAATATTTGCTGGTATTTCAGAAACTCGTTATTTCTTAGAAGCTTGGCAACCCCTCTCAATGAAAGTGCTTTTCCACAGTGTGTGCCTAGTGCTAATTGAAGAGGAAACAATCCATAGAGACAAAACTGAGAACTCCTTTATTTTGTCAAGTTTCAAAGAGCTACTACAAACCATGTTGTATTTAGAGTTCCAAATTCATCTATCTGTATAGGAGAGAACCGAGGGAAACCTAAATATAAAAACTGCTACTGTAGACGAACGCTTGAACCAAGAAGAACAAAATTTGGTGAGACAAGTGGGATTTGTGTACTGATCATTAACTCCAAGTGTCATCAAGATTGGGTGAAAAAATATTTGCTGGTATTTCGGAAACTCGTTATTTCTTAGAAGCTTGGCAACCCCTCTCAATGAAAGCGCTTTTCCAAAGTTTGTGCCTAGGGCTACTTGAAGAGGAAACAAACCATAGAGAAAATCTGAGAACTCCATTATTTTGTCAAGTTTCAAAGAGCTACTACAAACCATGTTGGATTTAGAGTTCCAAATTCATCTATCTATATAGGAGCGAACCGAGGGAAACTTAAATATAAAAACTGCTACTGTAGACGAACGCTTCAACCTAGAAGAACAAAATTTCGTGAGCCAAGTGGGATTTGTGTACTGATCATTACCACCAAGAATCATCAAATTTGGGTGAAAAAATATTTGCTGGTATTTTGAAACTCGTTATTTCTTAGAAGCTTGGCAACCCCTCTCAATGAAAGTGCTTTCCCACAGTCTGTGCCTACGGCTACTTGAAGAGGAAACAAACCATAGAGACAAAACTGAGAACTCCTTTATTTTGTCAAGTTTCAAAGAGCTACTTCAAACCATGTTGGATTTAGAGTTCCAAATTCATCTATCTATATGGGAGAGAAGAGAGGGAAACCTAAATATAAAAACTGCTACTGTAGACGAACGCTTCAAACTAGAAGAACAAAATTTGGTGAGCCAAGTGGGATTTGTGTACTGATCATTAGCACCAAGTATCATCAAGATTGGGTGAAAAAATATTTGCTGGTATTTCGGAAACTCGTTATTTCTTAGAAGCTTGGGAACCCCTCTCAATTAAAGTGCTTTTCCACAGTCTGTGCCTAGGGCTACTTGAAGAGGAAACAAACCATAGAGACAAAACGGAGACCTCCTTTATTTTGTCAAGTTTCAAAGAGCTACTACAAACCATGTTGGATTTAGAGTTCCAAATTCATATTTCTATGTAGGAGAGAACAGAGGGAATCCTAAATATAAAAACTGCTACTGTAGATGAACGCTTCAACCTAGAAGAACAAAATATGATGAGCCAAGTGGGATTTGTGTACTGATCATTACCACCAAGTATCAACAAGATTGTGTGAAAAAATATTTGCTGGTATTTCGGAAACTCGGTATTTCTTAGAAGCTTGGCAACCCATCTCAATGAAAGTGATTTCCACAGTCTGTGCCTAGGTCTACTTTAAGAGGAAACAAACCATAGAGACAAAATTGAGAAATCCTTTATTTTGTCAAGTTTCAAAGAGCTACTACAATCCATGTTGGATTTATAGTTCCAAATTCATCTATCTATATAGGAGAGAACAGAGGGAAACCTAAATATAAAAACTGCGACTGTAGACGAAAGCTTCAACCTAGAAGAACAAAATTTGGTGAGCCAAGTGGGATTTGTGTACTGATCATTACCACCAAGTATCATCAAGATTGGGTGAAAAAATATTTGCTGGTATTTAGGAAACTCGTTATTTCGTAGAAGCTTGGCAACCCCTCTCAATGAAAGTGCTTTCCACAGTCTGTGCCTAGGGCTACTTGAACAGGAAACAAACCATAGAGACAAAACTGAGAACTCCTTTATTTTGTCAAGTTTCAAAGATGTACTAAAAACCATGTTGGATTTAGAGTTCCAAATTCATCCATCTATATATCAGAGAATCGAGGGAAACCTAAATATAAAAACTGATACTGTCTACGAACACTTCAACCTAGACGAACAAAATTTGGTGAGCCAAGTGGGATTTGTGTTCTGATCATTACCACCAAGTATCATCAAGATTGGGTGAAAAAATATTTGCTGGTATTTCGGAAACTCGTTATTTCTTAGAAGCTTGGCAACCCCTCTCAATGAAAATGATTTTCCACAGTCTGTGGCTAGGGCTATGTGAAGAGGAAACAAACCATAGAGACAAATCTGAGAACTCCATTATTTTGTCAAGTTTCAAAGAGCTACTACAAACCATGTTGGATTTAGAGTTCCAAATTCATCTATCTATATAGGAGAGAACAGAGGGAAACCTAAATATAAAAACTCCTACTGTAGACGAACGCTTCAACATAGAAGAACAAAATTTGGTAAGCCAAGTGGGATTTGTGTACTGATCATTACCACCAAGTATCATCAAGATTGGGTGAAAAAATATTTGCTGGTATTTCGGAAACTCGTTATTTCTTAGAAGCTTGGCAACCCCTCTCAATGAAAGTGCTTTTCCACAGTCTGTGCCTAGGGCTACTTGAAGAGGAAACAAACCATAGAGACAAAACTGAGAACTCCTTTATTTTGTCAAGATTCAAAGAGCTACTACAAACCATGTTGGATTTAGAGTTCCAAATTCATCTATCTATATAGGAGAGAACAGAGGAAAACTTAAATATAAAAACTGCTACTGTAGACGAACGCTTCAACCTAGAAGAACAAAATTTTGTAAGCCAAGTGGGATTAGTGTACTGATCATTACCACCAAGTATCATCAAGATTGGGTGAAAAAATATTTGCTAGTATTTCGGAAACTCGTTATTGCTTAGAAGCTTGGCAACCCCTTCAATGAAAGTGCTATTCCACAGTCTGTGCCCAGGGCTACTTGAAGAGGAAACAAACCATAGAGGCAAATATGAGAACTCCTTTATTTTGTAAAGTTTCAAAGAGCTACTACAAAGCATGTTGGATTTAGAGTTCCAAATTCATCTATCTATATAGGAGAGAACAGAGAGAAACCTAAATATAAAAACTGCTACTGTAGACGAACGCTTCAACCTAGAAGAACAAAATTTGGTGAGCCAAGTGGGATTTGTGTACTGATCATTACCAAAAAGAATCATCAAATTTGGGTGAAAAAATATTTGCTGGTATTTCGGAAACTCGTTATTTCTTAGAAGCTTGGCAACCCCTCTCAATGAAAGTGCTTTTCCACAGTCTGTGCCTAGGGCTACTTGAAGAGGAAACAAACCATAGAGACAAAACTGAGAACTCCTTTATTTTGTCAAGTTTCAAAGAGCTACTACAAACCATTTTGGATTTAGAGTTCCAAATTTATCTATCTATATGGGAGAGAACAGAGGGAAACCTAAATATAAAAACTGCTACTGTAGACGAACGCTTCAACCTAGAAGAACAAAATGTGGTGAGCCAAGTGAGATTTGTGTACTGATCACTACCACCAAGTATCATCAAGATTGGGTGAAAAAATATTAGCTGGTATTTCGGAAACTCGTTATTTCTTAGAAGCTTGGCAACCAATCTCAATGAAAGTGCTTTCCACAGTCTGTGCCTAGGTCTACTTTAAGAGGAACAAACCATAGAGACAAAACTGAGAACTCCTTCATTTTGTCAAGTTTCAAAGAGCTACTACAAACCATGTTGGATTTAGAGTTCCAAATTCATCTATCTATATAGGAGAGAACAGAGGGAAACCTAAATATAAAAACTGCTACTGTAGACGAACGCTTCAACCTAGAAGAACAAAATTTGGTAAGCCACGTGGGATTTGTGTACTGATCATTACCACCAAGTATCATCAAGATTGGGTGAAAAAATATTTGCTGGTATTTCGGATACTCGTTAATTCTTAGAAGCTTGGCAACCCCTCTCAATGAAAGTGCTTTTCCACAGTCTGTGCCTAGGGCTACTTGAAGAGGAAACAATCCATAGAGACAAAACTGAGAACTCCTTTATTTTGTCAAGTTTCAAAGAGCTACTACAAACCATGTTGGATTTAGAGTTCCAATTTCATCTATCTATATAGGAGAGAACCGAGGGAAACCTAAATATAAAAACTGCTACTGTAGATGAACGCTTCAACCTAGAAGAACAAAATATATTGAGCCAAGTGGGATTTGTGTACTGATCATTACCACCAAGTATCAACAAGATTGTGTGAAAAAATATTTGCTGGTATTTCGGAAACACGTTATTTCTTAGAAGCTTGGCAACCCATTTCAATGAAAGTGATTTCCACAGTCTGTGCCTAGGTCTACTTTAAGAGGAAACAAACCATAGAGACAAAACTGAGAAATCCTTTATTTTGTCAAGTTTCAAAGAGCTACTACAATCCATGTTGGATTTATAGTTCCAAATTCATCTATCTATATAGGAGAGAACAGAGGGAAACCTAAATATAAAAACTGCGACTGTAGAAGAAAGCTTCAACCTAGAAGAACAAAATTTGGTGAGCCAAGTGGGATTTGTGTACTGATCATTACCACCAAGTATTATCAAGATTGGGTGAAAAAATATTTGCTGGTATTTCGGAAACTCGTTATTTCTTAAAATCTTGACAACCCCTCTCAATGAAAGTGCTTTCCACAGTCTGTGCCTAGGGCTACTTGAACAGGAAACAAACCATACAGACAAAACTGAGAACTCCTTTATTTTGTCAAGTTACAAAGAGCTACTACAATCCATGTTGGATTTAGAGTTCCAAATTCATCTATCTATATAGGAGAGAACAGAGGGAAACCTAAATATAAAAACTGCTACTGTAGACGAACGCTTCAACCTAGAAGAACAAAATGTGGTGAGCCAAGTGAGATTTGTGTACTGATCACTACCACCAAGTATCATCAAGATTGGGTGAAAAAATATTAGCTGGTATTTCGGAAACTCGTTATTTCTTAGAAGCTTGGCAACCAATCTCAATGAAAGTGCTTTCCACAGTCTGTGCCTAGGTCTACTTTAAGAGGAACAAACCATAGAGACAAAACTGAGAACTCCTTCATTTTGTCAAGTTTCAAAGAGCTACTACAAACCATGTTGGATTTAGAGTTCCAAATTCATCTATCTATATAGGAGAGAACAGAGGGAAACCTAAATATAAAAACTGCTACTGTAGACGAACGCTTCAACCTAGAAGAACAAAGTTTGGTAAGCCACGTGGGATTTGTGTACTGATCATTACCACCAAGTATCATCAAGATTGGGTGAAAAAATATTTGCTGGTATTTCGGATTCTCGTTATTTCTTAGAAGCTTGGCAACCCCTCTCAATGAAAGTGCTTTTCCACAGTCTGTGCCTAGGGCTACTTGAAGAGGAAACAATCCATAGAGACAAAACTGAGAACTCCTTTATTTTGTCAAGTTTCAAAGAGCTACTACAAACCATGTTGGATTTAGAGTTCCAAATTCATCTATCTATATAGGAGAGAACCGAGGGAAACCTAAATATAAAAACTGCTACTGTAGATGAACGCTTCAACCTAGAAGAACAAAATATGGTGAGCCAAGTGGGATTTGTGTACTGATCATTACCACCAAGTATCAACAAGATTGTGTGAAAAAATATTTGCTGGTATTTCGGAAACTCATTATTTCTTAGAAGCTTGGCAACCCATTTCAATGAAAGTGATTTCCACAGTCTGTGCCTAGGTCTACTTTAAGAGGAAACAAACCATAGAGACAAAACTGAGAAATCCTTTATTTTGTCAAGTTTCAAAGAGCTACTACAATCCATGTTGGATTTATAGTTCCAAATTCATCTATCTATATAGGAGAGAACAGATGGAAACCTAAATATAAAAACTGCGACTGTAGAAGAAAGCTTCAACCTAGAAGAACAAAATTTGGTGAGCCAAGTGGGATCTGTGTACTGATCATTACCACCAAGTATCATCAAGATTGGGTGAAAAAATATTTGCTGGTATTTCGGAAACTCGTTATTTCTTAAAATCTTGACAACCCCTCTCAATGAAAGTGCTTTCCACAGTCTGTGCCTAGGGCTACTTGAACAGGAAACAAACCATAGAGACAAAACTGAGAACTCCTTTATTTTGTCAAGTTTCAAAGATGTACTACAAACCATGTTGGATTTAGAGTTCCAAATTCATCCATCTATATATCAGAGAATCGAGGGAAACCTAAATATAAAAACTGATACTGTCTACGAACACTTCAACCTAGACGAACAAAATTTGGTGAGCCAAGTGGGATTTGTGTACTGATCATTACCACCAAGTATCATCAAGATTGGGTGAAAAAATATTTGCTGGTATTTCGGAAACTCGTTATTTCTTAGAAGCTTGGCAACCCCTCTCAATGAAAGTGCTTTTCCACAGTCTGTGCCTAGGGCTACTTGAAGAGGAAACAAACCATAGAGACTAATCTGAGAACTCCTTTATTTTGTCAAGTTTCAAAGAGCTACTACAAACCATGTTGGATTTAGAGTTCCAAATTCATCTATCTATATAGGAGAGAACTGAGAGAAACCTAAATATAAAAACTGTTACTGTAGACGAACGCTTCAACCTAGAAGAACAAAATTTGGTGAGCCACGTGGGATTTGTGTACTGATCATTACCACCAAGTATCAACTAGATTGTGTGAAAAAATATTTGCTGCTATTTCGGAAACTCGTTATTTCTTAGAAGCTTGGCAACCCATCTCAATGAAAGTGCTTTCCACAGTCTGTGCCTAGGGCTACTTTAAGAGGAAACAAACCATAGAGACAAAACTGAGAACTCCTTTATTTTCTCAAGTTTCAAAGAGCTACTACAAACCATGTTGGATTTAGAGTTCCAAATTCATCTATCTGCATAGGAGAGAACAGAGGGAAACCTAAATATAAAAACTGCTACTGTAGACGAACGCTTCAACCTAGAAGAACAAAATTTGGTGAGCCAAGTGGGATTTGTGTACTGATCATTACCAAAAGAATCATCAAATTTGGGTGGAAAAATATTTGCTGGTATTTCGGAAACTCGTTATTTCTTAGAAGCTTGGCAACCCCTCTCAATGAAAGTGCTTTTCCACAGTCTGTGCCTAGGGCTACTTGAAGAGGAAACAAACCATAGAGACAAAATTGAGAACTCCTTTATTTTGTCAAGTTACAAAGAGCTACTACAATCCATGTTGGATTTAGAGTTCCAAATTCATCTATCTATATAGGAGAGAACAGAGGGAAACCTAAATATAAAAACTGCTACTGAAGTCGAACACTTCAACCTAGAAGAACAAAATGTGGTGAGCCAAGTGAGATTTGTGTACTGATCACTACCACCAAGTATCATCAAGATTGGGTGAAAAAATATTAGCTGGTATTTCGGAAACTCGTTATTTCTTAGAAGCTTGGCAACCAATCTCAATGAAAGTGCTTTCCACAGTCTGTGCCTAGGTCTACTTTAAGAGGAACAAACCATAGAGACAAAACTGAGAACTCCTTCATTTTGTCAAGTTTCAAAGAGCTACTACAAACCATGTTGGATTTAGAGTTCCAAATTCATCTATCTATATAGGAGAGAACAGAGGGAAACCTAAATATAAAAACTGCTACTGTAGACGAACGCTTCAACCTAGAAGAACAAAATTTGGTGAGCCAAGTGGGATTTGTGTACTGATCATTACCAAAAGAATCATCAAATTTGGGTGAAAAAATATTTGCTGGTATTTCGGAAACTCGTTATTTCTTAGAAGCTTGGCAACCCCTCTCAATGAAAGTGCTTTTCCACAGTCTGTGCCTAGGGCTACTTGAAGAGGAAACAAACCATAGAGACAAAATTGAGAACTCCTTTATTTTGTCAAGTTACAAAGAGCTACTACAATCCATGTTGGATTTAGAGTTCCAAATTCATCTATCTATATAGGAGAGAACAGAGGGAAACCTAAATATAAAAACTGCTACTGTAGACGAACGCTTCAACCTAGAAGAACAAAATGTGGTGAGCCAAGTGAGATTTGTGTACTGATCACTACCACCAAGTATCATCAAGATTGGGTGAAAAAATATTAGCTGGTATTTCGGAAACTCGTTATTTCTTAGAAGCTTGGCAACCAATCTCAATGAAAGTGCTTTCCACAGTCTGTGCCTAGGTCTACTTTAAGAGGAACAAACCATTGAGACAAAACTGAGAACTCCTTCATTTTGTCAAGTTTCAAAGAGCTACTACAAACCATGTTGGATTTAGAGTTCCAAATTCATCTATCTATATAGGAGAGAACCGAGGGAAACCTAAATATAAAAAATGCTACTGTAGATGAACGCTTCAACCTAGAAGAACAAAATATGGTGAGCCAAGTGGGATTTGTGTACTGATCATTACCACCAAGTATCAACAAGATTGTGTGAAAAAATATTTGCTGGTATGTCGGAAACTCGTTATTTCTTAGAAGCTTGGCAACCCATTTCAATGAAAGTGATTTCCACAGTCTGTGCCTAGGTCTACTTTAAGAGGAAACAAACCATAGAGACAAAACTGAGAAATCCTTTATTTTGTCAAGTTTCAAAGAGCTACTACAATCCATGTTGGATTTATAGTTCCAAATTCATCTATCTATATAGGAGAGAACAGAGGGAAACCTAAATATAAAAACTGCGACTGTAGAAGAAAGCTTCAACCTAGAAGAACAAAATTTGGTGAGCCAAGTGGGATCTGTGTACTGATCATTACCACCAAGTATCATCAAGATTGGGTGAAAAAATATTTGCTGGTATTTCGGAAACTCGTTATTTCTTAAAATCTTGACAACCCCTCTCAATGAAAGTGCTTTCCACAGTCTGTGCCTAGGGCTACTTGAACAGGAAACAAACAATAGAGACAAAACTGAGAACTCCTTTATTTTGTCAAGTTTCAAAGATGTACTACAAACCATGTTGGATTTAGAGTTCCAAATTCATCCATCTATATATCAGAGAATCGAGGGAAACCTAAATATAAAAACTGATACTGTCTACGAACACTTCAACCTAGACGAACAAAATTTGGTGAGCCAAGTGGGATTTGTGTACTGATCATTACCACCAAGTATCATCAAGATTGGGTGAAAAAATTATTGCTGGTATTTCGGAAACTCGTTATTTCTTAGAAGCTTGGCAACCCCTCTCAATGAAAGTGCTTTTCCACAGTCTATGCCTAGGGCTACTTGAAGAGGAAACAAACCATAGAGACTAATCTGAGAACTCCTTTATTTTGTCAAGTTTCAAAGAGCTACTACAAACCATGTTGGATTTAGAGTTCCAAATTCATCTATCTATATAGGAGAGAACTGAGAGAAACCTAAATATAAAAACTGTTACTGTAGACGAACGCTTCAACCTAGAAGAACAAAATTTGGTGAGCCACGTGGGATTTGTGTACTGATCATTACCACCAAGTATCAACTAGATTGTGTGAAAAAATATTTGCTGCTATTTCGGAAACTCGTTATTTCTTAGAAGCTCTGCAACCCATCTCAATGAAAGTGCTTTCCACAGTCTGTGCCTAGGGCTAATTTAAGAGGAAACAAACCATAGAGACAAAACTGAGAACTCCTTTATTTTCTCAAGTTTCAAAGAGCTACTACAAACCATGTTGGATTTAGAGTTCCAAATTCATCTATCTGTATAGGAGAGAACAGAGGGAAACCTAAATATAAAAACTGCTACTGTAGACGAACGCTTCAACCTAGAAGAACAAAATTTGGTGAGCCAAGTGGGATTTGTGTACTGATCATTACCAAAAGAATCATCAAATTTGGGTGAAAAAATATTTGCTGGTATTTCGGAAACTCGTTATTTCTTAGAAGCTTGGCAACCCCTCTCAATGAAAGTGCTTTTCCACAGTCTGTGCCTAGGGCTACTTGAAGAGGAAACAAACCATAGAGACAAAATTGAGAACTCCTTTATTTTGTCAAGTTACAAAGAGCTACTACAATCCATGTTGGATTTAGAGTTCCAAATTCATCTATCTATATAGGAGAGAACAGAGGGAAACCTAAATATAAAAACTGCTACTGTAGACGAACGCTTCAACCTAGAAGAACAAAATGTGGTGAGCCAAGTGAGATTTGTGTACTGATCACTACCACCAAGTATCATCAAGATTGGGTGAAAAAATATTAGCTGTTATTTCGGAAACTCGTTATTTCTTAGAAGCTTGGCAACCAATCTCAATGAAAGTGCTTTCCACAGTCTGTGCCTAAGGGCTACTTGAAGAGGAAACAAACGATAGAGACAAAACTGAGAACTCCTTTATTTTGTTAGTTTCAAAGAGCTACTACAAACCATGTTGGATTTAGAGTACCAAATTCGTCTATCTATATAGGAGAGAACCGAGGGAAACTTAAATATAAAAACTGCTACTGTAGACGAACGCTT
Organism: Callospermophilus lateralis; assembly: GCF_048772815.1. Taxonomy (NCBI): domain Eukaryota; kingdom Metazoa; phylum Chordata; class Mammalia; order Rodentia; family Sciuridae; genus Callospermophilus; species Callospermophilus lateralis. Next base: position 34,923 of record NW_027517725.1, read on the forward strand.
CAACCTAGAAGAACAAAATTTGTTAAGCCATGTGGGATTTGTGTACTGATCATTACCACCAAGTATCCTCAAGATTGGGTGAAAAAATATTTGCTGGTATTTCGGAAACTCGTTATTTCTTAGAAGCTTGGCAACCCCTCTCAATGAAAGTGCTTTTCCACAGTCTGTGCCTAGGGCTACTTGAAGAGGAAACAAACCATAGAGAAAAATCTGAGACCTCCTTTATTTTGTCAAGTTTCAAAGAGCTACTACAAACCATGTTGGATTTAGAGTTCCAAATTCATCTATCTATATAGGAGAGAACAGAGAGAAACCTAAATATAAAAACTGCTACTGTAGACGAACGCTTCAACCTAGAAGAACAAAATTTGGTGAGCCAAGTGGTATTTGTGTACCAATCATTACCACCAAGTATCAACAAGATTGTGTGAAAAAATATTTGCTGGTATTTCGGAAACTCGTTATTTCTTAGAAGCTTGGCAACCCATCTCAATGAAAGTGCTTTTCCACAGTCTGTGCCTAGGGCTACTTGAAGAGGAAACAAACCATAGAGAAAAATCGGAGAACTCCTTTATTTTGTCAAGTTTCAAAGAGCTACTACAAACCATGTTGTATTTAGAGTTCCAAATTCATCTATCTATATGGGAGAGAACAGAGGGAAACCTAAATATAAAAACTGCTACTGTAGACGAACGTTTCAACCTAGAAGAACAAAATTTGGTGAGCCAAGTGGGATTTGTGTCCTGATCATTACCACCAAGTATCATCAAGATTGGGTGAAAAAATATTTGCTGGTATTTCGGAAACTCGTTATTTTTTAGAAGCTTGGCAACCCCTCTCAATGAAAGTGCTTTCCACAGTCTGTGCCTAGGGCTACTTGAAGAGGAAACAAACCATAGAGACAAAACTGAGAACTCCTTTATTTTGTCAAGTTTCAAAGAGCTACTACAAACCATGTTGGATTTAGAGTTCCAAATTCATCTATCTAAATACGAGAGAACAAAGGGAAACCTAAATATAAAAACTGCTAATGTAGACGAAAGCTTCAAACTAGAAGAACAAAATTTCGTGAGCCAAGTGGGATTTGTGTACTGATCATTACCACCAAGAATCATCAAATTTGGGTGAAAAAATATTTGCTGTTATTTTGAAACTCGTTATTTCTTAGAAGCTTGGCAACCCCTCTCAATGAAAGTGCTTTTCCACAGTCTGTGCCTAGGGCTACTTGAAGAAAAAACAAACGATAGAGACAAAACTGAGAACTCCTTTATTTTGTCAGTTTCAAAGAGCTACTACAAACCATGTTGGATTTAGAGTACCAAATTCATCTATCTATATAGGAGAGAACCGAGGGAAACTTAAATATAAAAACTGCTACTGTAGACGAACGCTTCAACCTAGAATAACAAAATTTGTTAAGCCAAGTGGGATTTGTGTACTGATCATTACCACCAAGTATCCTCAAGATTGGGTGAAAAAATATTTGCTGGTATTTCGGAAACTCGTTATTTCTTAGAAGCTTGGCAACCCCTCTCAATGAAAGTGCTATTCCACAGTCTGTGCCTAGGGCTACTTTAAGAGGAATCAAACCGTAGAGGCAAATCTGAGAACTCCTTTATTTTGTCAAGTTTCAAAGAGCTACTACAAACCATGTTGGATTTAGAGTTCCAAATTCATCTATCTATATAGGAGAGAACAAAGGGAAACCTAAATATAAAAAATGCTACTGTAGACGAAAGCTTCAAACTAGAAGAACAAAATTTCGTGAGCCAAGTGGGATTTGTGTACTGATCATTACCACCAAGAATCATCAAATTTGGGTGAAAAAATATTTGCTGGTATTTCGAAACTCCTTATTTCTTAGAAGCTTGGCAACCCTTCTCAATGAAAGTGCTTTTCCACAGTCTGTGCCTAGGGCTACTTGAAGAGGAAACAAACCATAGAGACAAATCTGAGACCTCCTTTATTTTGTCAAGTTTCAAAGAGCTACTACAAACCATGTTGGATTTAGAGTCCAAATTCATCTATCTATATAGGAGAGAACAGAGAGAAACCTAAATATAAAAACTGCTACTGTAGACGAACGCTTCAACCTAGAAGAACAAAATTTGGTGAGACAAGTGGTATTTGTGTACTGATCATTACCACCAAGTATCAACAAGTTTGTGTGAAAAAATATTTGCTGGTATTTCGGAAACTCGTAATTTCTTAGAAGCTTGGCAACCCATCTTAATGAAAGTGCTTTCCACAGTCTGAGCCTAGGGCTACTTGAAGAGGAAACAAACCATAGAGACAAAACTGAGAACTCCTTTATTTTGTCAAGTTTCAAAGAGCTACTACAAACCATGTTGGATTTAGAGTTCCAAATTCATCTATCTGTATAGGAGAGAACAGAGGGAAACCTAAATATAAAAACTGCTACTGTACACGAACGCTTCAACCTAGAAGAACTAAATTTGGTGAGCCAAGTGGGATATGTGTACTGATCATTAGCAACAAGTATCATCAAGATTGGGTGAAAAAATATTTGCTTGTATTTCGGAAACTCGTTATTTCTTAGAAGCTTGGCAACCCCTCTCAATGAAAGTGCTTTTCCACAGTCTGTGCCTAGGGCTACTTGAAGAGGAAACAAACAATAGAGGCAAATCTGAGAACTCCTTTATTTTGTCAAGTTTCAAAGAGCTACTACAAACCATGTTGGATTTAGAGTTCCAAATTCATCTATCTATATAGGAGAGAACCGAGGGAAACTTAAATATAAAAACTGCTACTGTAGACGAACGCTTCAACCTAGAGAACAAAATTTGGTAAGCCAAGTGGGATTTGTGTACTGATCATTACCACCAAGTATCATCAAGATTGGGTGAAAAAATATTTGCTGGTATTTCGGAAACTCGTTATTTCTTAGAAGCTTGGCAACCCCTCTCAATGAAAGTGCTATTCCACAGTCTGTGCCTAGGGCTACTTTAAGAGGAAACAAACCATAGATGCAAATCTGAGAACTCCTTTATTTTGTCAAGTTTCAAAGAGCTACTACAAACCCTGTTGGATTTAGAGTTCCAAATTCATCTATCTATATAGGAGAGAACAGAGAGAAACCTAAATATAAAAACTGCTACTGTAGACGAACGCTTCAACCTAGAAGAACAAAATTTGGTGAGCAAAGTGGGATTTGTGTACTGATCATTACCACCAAGTATCAACAAGATTGTGTGAAAAAATATTTGCTGGTATTTCGGAAACTCGTTATTTCTTAGAAGCTTGTCAACCCATCTCAATGAAAGTGCTTTCCACAGTCTGTGCCTAGGGCTACTTGAAGAGGAAACAAACCATAGAGAAAAATCGGAGAACTCCTTTATTTTGTCAAGTTTCAAAGAGCTACTACAAACCATGTTGGATTTAGAGTTCCAAATTCATCTATCTGTATAGGAGAGAACAGAGGGAAACCTAAATATAAAAACTGCTACTGTACACGAACGCTTCAACCTAGAAGAACTAAATTTGGTGAGCCAAGTGGGATATGTGTACTGATCATTAGCAACAAGTATCATCAAGATTGGGTGAAAAAATATTTGCTGGTATTTCGGAAACTCGTTATTTCTTAGAAGCTTGGCAACCCCTCTCAATGAAAATTCTTTTCCACAGTCTGTGCCTAGGGCTACTTGAAGAGGAAACAAACCACAGAGGCAAATCTGAGAACTCCTTTATTTTGTCAAGTTTCAAAGAGCTACTACAAACCATGTTGGATTTAGAGTTCCAAATTCATCTATCTAAATAGGAGAGAACCGAGGGAAACTTAAATATAAAAACTGCTACTGTAGACGAACGCTTCAACCTAGAAGAACAAAATTTGGTATGCCAAGTGGGATTTGTGTACTGATCATTACCACCAAGTATCATCAAGATTGGGTGAAAAAATATTTGCTGGTATTTCGGAAATTCGTTATTTCTTAGAAGCTTGGCAACCCCTCTCAATGAAAGTGCTATTCCACAGTCTGTGCCTAGGGCTACTTGAAGAGGAAACAAACCATAGAGAAAAATCGGAGAACTCCTTTATTTTGTCAAGTTTCAAAGAGCTAGTACAAAACATGTTGGATTTAGAGTTCCAAATTCATCTATCTATATAGGAGAGAACAGAGAGAAACCTAAATATAAAAACTGCTACTGTAGCGAACGCTTCAACCTAGAAGAACAAAATTTGGTGAGCCAAGTGGGATTTGTATACTGATCATTACCACTAAGTATCAACAAGATTGTGTGAAATAATATTTGCTGGTATTTCGGAAACTCGTTATTTCTTAGAAGCTTGGCAACCCATCTCAATGAAAGTGCTTTCCACAGTCTGTGCCTAGGGCTACTTGAAGAGGAAACAAACCATAGAGGCAAATCAGAGAACTCCTTTATTTTGTCAAGTTTCAAAGAGCTACTACAAACCATGTTGGATTTAGAGTTCCAAATTCATCTATCTATATAGCAGAGAACCAAGGGAAACTTAAATATAAAAACTGCTACTGTAGACGAACGCTTCAACCTAGAAGAACAAAATTTGGTAAGCCAAGTGGGATTTGTGTACTGATCATTACCACCAAGTATCATCAAGATTGGGTGAAAAAATATTTGCTGGTATTTCGGAAACTCGTTATTTCTTAGAAGCTTGGCAACCCCTCTCAATGAAAGTGCTTTTCCAAAGTCTGTGCCTAGGGCTACTTGAAGAGGAAACAAACCATAGAGAAAAATCGGAGAACTCCTTTATTTTGTCAAGTTTCAAAGAGCTACTACAAACCATGTTGGATTTAGAGTTCCAAATTCATCTATCTATATAGGAGAGAAGAGAGAGAAACCTAAATATAAAAACTGCTACTGTAGACGAACGCTTCAACCTAGAAGAACTAAATTTGGTGAGCCAAGTGGGATATGTGTACTGATCATTAGCAACATGTATCATCACGTTTGGGTGAAAAAATATTTGCTGGTATTTCGGAAACTCGTTATTTCTCAGAAGCTTGGCAACCCCTCTCAATGAAAGTGCTTTTCCACAGTCTGTGCCTAGGCCTCTTGAAGAGGAAACAAACCATAGAGACAAAACTCAGAACTCCTTTATTTTGTCAAGTTTCAAAGAGCTACTACAAACCATGTTGGATTTAGTGTTCCAAATTCATCTATCTATATATGAGAGAACAGAGTGAAACCTAAATATAAAAACTGCTACTGTAGACGAACGCTTCAACCTAGAAGAAGAAAATTTGGTGAGCCAAGTGGGATCTGTGTACT
>NW_027517726.1:0-40184 GCF_048772815.1 Callospermophilus lateralis
CTTTCATTCAAAGTGCTTTTCCACAGTCTCTGATTAGGGCTAATTCAAGAGGAAACAAACCATTGAGACATAACTGAGAACTACTTTATTTTGTCAAGTTTCAAAGAGCTACTACAAACCATGTTGGATTTAGAGTTCCAAATTCATCTATCTATATAGGAGAGAAGAGAGTGAAACCTAAAAATAAAAACTGCTACTGTAAACGAACTCTTCAACCTGGAAGAACAAAATTTGGTGAGCCTAGTGGGATTTGTGTACTGATCATTACCACCAAGTATGATCAAGTTGGTTGAAAAAATATTTCTGTAATTTCAGAAACTCGTAGATTTTAGGACGCTTCCAAACCCTTTCAATGAAAGTGCTTTTCGACAGTCTCTGATTAGGGCTAATTGAAGAGGAAACAAACCATAGAGACAAAACTGAGAACTACTTTATTTTCTCAAGTTTCAAAGAGCTACTACAAACCATGTAGGATTTAGAGTTCCAAATTCATCTATCTATATAGGAGAGAAGAAAGTGAAACCTCAAAATAAAAACTGCTACTGTAAATGAACGCTTCAACCTAGAAGAACAAAATTTTGAGCCAAGTGGGATTTGTGTACTGATCACTACCATCAAGTATCATCACGATTGGGTGAAAAAATATTTGTTCGTATTTCGGAAACCATAATTTCTTGGAAGCTTGGCAACCCCTTTCAATGAAAGTGTTTTTCTACAGTCTTTGCTTAGGGCTACATGAAGAAGATAGAATCCATAGAGAAAAAACTGAGAACTACTTTATTTTGTCAAGTTTCAAAGAGCTACTTCAAACCATGTTTGATTTGGGGTTCCAAATTCATCTATCTATATAGGAGAGAACAGAGGGAAACCTAAAAATATAAACTGCTACTGTAAACGAACGCTTCATCATAGAAGCACAAAATTTGATGAGCCAAGTGGGATTTGAGTACTGATCATTACCACCAAGTATCATCAAGATTAGGTGAAAAGATATTTGCTGGTATTTCGGAAACTCGTAATTGCTTGGAATATTGGCAACCCCTTTCAATGAAAGTGCTTTTCGCCAGTCTTGGCTTAGGGCTACTTGAAGAGGAAACAAACCATAAAGACAAAACTGAGAACTACTTTATTTTGTCAATTTTCATAGAGCTACTACAAACCATGTTGGATTTAGAGTTCCAAATTCATCTATCTATATAGGAGAGAAGAAAGTGAAAACTAAAAATAAAAACTGCTACTGTAAACGAACGCTTCAACCTAGAAGAAAAAAATTTGGTGAGCCAAGTGGGATTTGTATAATGATCATAACCACAAAATATCATCAAGATTGGGCGAAAAAATGTTTGCTGGTATTTCGGAAACTCGTAGATTCTTGGATGCTTTCCAACCCCTTTCAATGAAAGTGCTTTTCGCCAGTCTCTGCATAGGGCTACTTGAAGAGGAAACAAACCATAGAGACAAAACTGAGAACTACTTTATTTTGTCAAGTTTCAAAGAGCTACTACAAACCATGTTGGATTTAGAGTTCCAAATTCATCTATCTATATAGGAGAGAAGAAAGTGAAAACTAAAAATAAAAACTGCTACTGTAAACGAACGCTTCAACCTAGAAGAAAAAAATTTTGTGAGCCAAGTGGGATTTGTATAATGATCATTACCACCAAATATCATCAAGATTGGGCAAAAAAATGTTTGCTGGTATTTCGGAAACTCGTAGATTCTTGGATGCTTTCCAACCCCTTTCAATGAAAGTGCTTTTCGCCAGTCTCTGCATAGGGCTACTTGAAGAGGAAACAAACCATAGAGACAACACTGAGAACTACTTTATTTTTTCAAGTTTCAAAGAGCTACTACAAACCATGTTTGATTTAGAGTTCCAAATTTATCTATTTATATAGGAGAGAAGAGAGTGAAACCTAAAAATCAAACTGCTACTGTAAACGAACGCTTCAACCTAGGAGAACAAAATTGGTGAGCCAAGTGGGATTTGTGTACTGATCATTACCACCAAGTATCCTCAAGATTGGGTGAAAAAATAATTGCTGGTATTTCGGAAACTCGTAATTTGTTTGAAGCTTGGCAACGCCTTTCAATGAAAGTGCTTTACCACAGTCTCTGCATAGGGCTACTTGAAGAGGAAGCAAACCATAGAGACAAAACTGGGAAGTACTTTATTTTTTCAAGTTTCAAAGAGGTACTACAAACCATGTTGGATTTAGAGTTCCAAATTTATCTATCATATAGGAGAGAAGACAGTGAAATGTAAAATAAAAACTGCTGCTGTTAACGAATGCTTCAACCTAGAAGATCAAAATTTGGTGAGCCAAGTTGGATTTATGTACTGATTATTACCACCAAGAATCATGAAGATTGGGTAAAAAAATATTTGCTGGAATCTCGGAAACTCGTAGATTCTAGGACGCTTCCAAACCCTTTCAATGAAAGTGCTTTTCGACAGTCACTGATTAGGGTTAATTGAAGAGGAAACAAACCATGGAGACAAAACTGAGAACTACTTTATTTTGTCAAGTTTCAAAGAGCTACTACAAAACATGTTGGATTTAGAGATCCAAATTCATCTATCTATACAGGAGAGAAGAAAGTGAATCCTAAAAATAAAAACTGCTACTGAAAACGAATGCTTCAACCTAAATAAAAAAATTTGGTGAGCCAAGTAGGATTTGTGCACTGATTATTACCACCAAGTATCATCAAGATTGGGCGAAAAAATATTTGCTAGTATTTCGGAAACTCATAGATTCTTGGACGTTTGTCAACCCCTTTCAATGAAAGTGCTTTTCGCCAGTCTCCGATTTGGGCTACGTGAAGAGTAAACAAACCATAGAGACAAAATTGAGAACTACTTTATTTTGTCATGTTTCAAAGAGCTACTACAAACCATGTTGGATTTAGAGTTCCAAATTCATCTATCTATATAGGAGAGAGCAGAGTGAAACCTCAAAATAAAAACTGCTACTGTAAACAAACGCTTCAACCTAGAAGAACAAAATTGGTTGACCAAGTGGGATTTGTGTACTGATGACTAAGATCAAGTATCATCAAGATTTTGTGAAAATATATTTGCTCGTATTTCGGAAACTCATAATTTCTTAGAAGATTGGCAACCCCTTTCAATGAAAGTGCTTTACCACAGTCTCTGCTTAGGGCTACTTGATGAAGATAGAATCCATAGAGAAAAAACGGAGAACTCCTTTATTTTGTTAAGTTTTAAAGAGCTACTACAAACCATGTTTGATTTGGAGTTCCAAATTCATCTATCTATATAGGAGAGAAGAGAGTGAAACCTAAAAATGAAAACTGCTAATGTAAACGAACTCTTCAACCTGGAAGGACAAAATTTGGTGAGCCAAGTGGGATTTGTGTACTGATCATTACCACCAACTATCATCAAACTGGGCGACAAAAAATTTGCTGGTATTTCGCAAACTCGTAGATTCTTTGACGCTAACCAACCCCTTTCAATGAAAATGCTTTTCGCCAATCTCTGTTTAGGGCTACTTGAAGAGAAAACAAACCATAGAGACAAAACTGAGAACTGCTTTATTTTGTCAAGTATCAAAGAGCTACTACACACCATGTTGGATTTAGAGTTCCAAATTCATCTATCTATACAGGAGAGAACAGAGTGAAACCTGAAAATAAAACTGCTACTGTAAACGAATGCTTCAACCTAAAAGAACAAAATTTGATGAGCCAAGGGGGATTTGTGTACTGATCATTACCACCTAGTATGACCAAGATTGGTTGAAAAAATATTACTTGTATTTCGAAAACTCGTAGATTCTAGGACGCTTCCAACCCCTTTCAATGAAAGTACTTTTCGACAGTCTCTGATTAGGGTTAATTGAAGTGGAAACAAACCATAGAGACAAAACTGAGAACTACTTTATTTTGTCAAGTTTCAAAGAGCTACTACAAACCATGTTGGATTTAGAGTTCCAAATTCATCTATGTATATAGGAGAGAAGAAAGTAAATCCTAAAAATAAAAACTGCTACTGTAAACGAACTCTTCAACCTGGAAGAACAAAATTTGGTGAGCCAAGTGGGATTTGTGTACTGATCATTACCACCAAGTATGATCAAGTTTGGTTGAAAAAATATTGCTGGATTTTCGGAAAATCCTAGATTCTAGGACGCTTTCAAACCCTTTCAATGAAAGTTCTTTTTGACAGTCTCTGATTAGGGCTAATTGAAGAGGAAGCAAACCATAGAGACAAAACTGAGAAATACTTTATTTTGTCAAGTTTCAAAGAGCTACTACAAACCATGTTGGATTTAGAGTTCCAAATTCATCTATCTATATAGAAGAGAACAGAGTGAAACCACAAAATAAAAACTGCTACTGTAAACGAACGCTTCAACCTAGAAGAACAAAATTTGGTGAGCCAAGTGTTATTTGTGTACTGATTATTACCACCAAGTATCATCAAGATTGGGCGAGAAAATATTTGCTCGTATTTCGGAAACTCATAATTTCTGGGAAGATTGGCAAACCCTTTCAATGAAAGTGCTTTTCCACAGTCTCTGCTTAGGGCTACTTGAAGAAGATAGAATCCATAGAGAAAAAACTGAGAACTACTTTATTTTGTCAAGTTTCAAAGAGCTACTACAAACCATGTTGGTTTAGAGTTTCAAATTTATCTATCTGTATAGGAGAGAAGAGAGTGAAACCTAAAAATAAAAACTGCTACTGTTAACGAACGCTTCAACCTAGAAGAACAAAATTTGGTGAGCCATGTGGGATTTGTGTACTGATCATTACCACCAAGTATAATCAAGATTAGGCGAAAAAATATTTGCTGGTATCTCGGAAACTCTTAGATTCTAGGACGCTTCCAACCCCTTTCAATGAAAGTGCTTTACTGCAGTCTCTGATTAGGGCTAATTGAAGAGGAAACAAACCATAGAGACAAAACTGATAACTACTTTATTTTGTCAAGTATCAAAGAGCTACTACAAACCATGTTGGATTTAGAGTTCCAAATTCATCTATCTACATAGGAGAGAAGAGAGTGAATCCTAAAAATAAAAACTGCTACTGTAAGCGAACGCTTCAATCTTAAAGAACAAAATTTGGTTAGCCAAGTGGCATTTGTGTACTGATCATTACCACCAAGTATCATCAAGATTGGGCGAAAAAATATTTGCTGGTATTTTGGAAACTCGTAGATTCTGGGACGCTTGCCATCCCCTTTCAATGAAAGTGCTTTTCGCCAGTCTCCGATTAGGGCTACTTTAAGAGTAAACAAACCATAGAGACAAAACCGATAAATACTTCATTTTGTCAAGTTTCAAATAGCTACTACAAACCATGTTGGATTTAGAGTTCCAAATTCATCTATCTATATAGGAGAGAACAGAGTGAAACCTAACAAAAAACTGCTACTGGAAACGAACGCTTCAACCTAGAAGAACAAAATTTAGTGAGCCAAGTGGGATTTTTGTATTGATCATTACCACAAAGTTTCATCAATATTGGGTGAAAAAATATTTGCTGGTATTTCGGAAACTCATAATTTCTATTGAAGCTTGGCAACCCCTTTCATTCAAAGTGCTTTTCCACAGTCTCTGATTAGGGCTAATTCAAGAGGAAACAAACCATTGAGACATAACTGAGAACTACTTTATTTTGTCAAGTTTCAAAGAGCTACTACAAACCATGTTGGATTTAGAGTTCCAAATTCATCTATCTATATAGGAGAGAAGAGAGTGAAACCTAAAAATAAAAACTGCTACTGTAAACGAACTCTTCAATCTGGAAGAACAAAATTTGGTGAGCCTAGTGGGATTTGTGTACTGATCATTACCACCAAGTATGATCAAGTTGGTTGAAAAAATATTTCTGTAATTTCAGAAACTCGTAGATTTTAGGACGCTTCCAAACCCTTTCAATGAAAGTGCTTTTCGACAGTCTCTGATTAGGGCTAATTGAAGAGGAAACAAACCATAGAGACAAAACTGAGAACTACTTTATTTTCTCAAGTTTCAAAGAGCTACTACAAACCATGTAGGATTTAGAGTTCCAAATTCATCTATCTATATAGGAGAGAAGAAAGTGAAACCTCAAAATAAAAACTGCTACTGTAAATGAACGCTTCAACCTAGAAGAACAAAATTTTGAGCCAAGTGGGATTTGTGTACTGATCACTACCATCAAGTATCATCACGATTGGGTGAAAAAATATTTGTTCGTATTTCGGAAACCATAATTTCTTGGAAGCTTGGCAACCCCTTTCAATGAAAGTGTTTTTCTACAGTCTTTGCTTAGGGCTACATGAAGAAGATAGAATCCATAGAGAAAAAACTGAGAACTACTTTATTTTGTCAAGTTTCAAAGAGCTACTTCAAACCGTGTTTGATTTGGGGTTCCAAATTCATCTATCTATATAGGAGAGAACAGAGGGAAACCTAAAAATATAAACTGCTACTGTAAACGAACGCTTCATCATAGAAGCACAAAATTTGATGAGCCAAGTGGGATTTGAGTACTGATCATTACCACCAAGTATCATCAAGATTAGGTGAAAAGATATTTGCTGGTATTTCGGAAACTCGTAATTGCTTGGAATATTGGCAACCCCTTTCAATGAAAGTGCTTTTCGCCAGTCTTGGCTTAGGGCTACTTGAAGAGGAAACAAACCATAAAGACAAAACTGAGAACTACTTTATTTTGTCAATTTTCATAGAGCTACTACAAACCATGTTGGATTTAGAGTTCCAAATTCATCTATCTATATAGGAGAGAAGAAAGTGAAAACTAAAAATAAAAACTGCTACTGTAAACGAACGCTTCAACCTAGAAGAAAAAAATTTGGTGAGCCAAGTGGTATTTGTATAATGATCATAACCACAAAATATCATCAAGATTGGGCGAAAAAATGTTTGCTGGTATTTCGGAAACTCGTAGATTCTTGGATGCTTTCCAACCCCTTTCAATGAAAGTGCTTTTCGCCAGTCTCTGCATAGGGCTACTTGAAGAGGAAACAAACCATAGAGACAAAACTGAGAACTACTTTATTTTGTCAAGTTTCAAAGAGCTACTACAAACCATGTTGGATTTAGAGTTCCAAATTCATCTATCTATATAGGAGAGAAGAAAGTGAAAACTAAAAATAAAAACTGCTACTGTAAACGAACGCTTCAACCTAGAAGAAAAAAATTTTGTGAGCCAAGTGGGATTTGTATAATGATCATTACCACCAAATATCATCAAGATTGGGCAAAAAAATGTTTGCTGGTATTTCGGAAACTCGTAGATTCTTGGATGCTTTCCAACTCCTTTCAATGAAAGTGCTTTTCGCCAGTCTCTGCATAGGGCTACTTGAAGAGGAAACAAACCATAGAGACAACACTGAGAACTACTTTATTTTTTCAAGTTTCAAAGAGCTACTACAAACCATGTTTGATTTAGAGTTCCAAATTTATCTATTTATATAGGAGAGAAGAGAGTGAAACCTAAAAATCAAACTGCTACTGTAAACGAACGCTTCAACCTAGGAGAACAAAATTGGTGAGCCAAGTGGGATTTGTGTACTGATCATTACCACCAAGTATCCTCAAGATTGGGTGAAAAAATAATTGCTGGTATTTCGGAAACTCGTAATTTGTTTGAAGCTTGGCAACGCCTTTCAATGAAAGTGCTTTACCACAGTCTCTGCATAGGGCTACTTGAAGAGGAAGCAAACCATAGAGACAAAACTGGGAAGTACTTTATTTTTTCAAGTTTCAAAGAGGTACTACAAACCATGTTGGATTTAGAGTTCCAAATTTATCTATCATATAGGAGAGAAGACAGTGAAATGTAAAATAAAAACTGCTGCTGTTAACGAATGCTTCAACCTAGAAGATCAAAATTTGGTGAGCCAAGTTGGATTTATGTACTGATTATTACCACCAAGAATCATGAAGATTGGGTAAAAAAATATTTGCTGGAATCTCGGAAACTCGTAGATTCTAGGACGCTTCCAAACCCTTTCAATGAAAGTGCTTTTCGACAGTCACTGATTAGGGTTAATTGAAGAGGAAACAAACCATGGAGACAAAACTGAGAACTACTTTATTTTGTCAAGTTTCAAAGAGCTACTACAAAACATGTTGGATTTAGAGATCCAAATTCATCTATCTATACAGGAGAGAAGAAAGTGAATCCTAAAAATAAAAACTGCTACTGAAAACGAATGCTTCAACCTAAAAGAAAAAAATTTGGTGAGCCAAGTAGGATTTGTGCACTGATTATTACCACCAAGTATCATCAAGATTGGGCGAAAAAATATTTGCTAGTATTTCGGAAACTCATAGATTCTTGGACGTTTGTCAACCCCTTTCAATGAAAGTGCTTTTCGCCAGTCTCCGATTTGGGCTACGTGAAGAGTAAACAAACCATAGAGACAAAACTGAGAACTACTTTATTTTGTCATGTTTCAAAGAGCTACTACAAACCATGTTGGATTTAGAGTTCCAAATTCATCTATCTATATAGGAGAGAGCAGAGTGAAACCTCAAAATAAAAACTGCTACTGTAAACAAACGCTTCAACCTAGAAGAACAAAATTGGTTGACCAAGTGGGATTTGTGTACTGATGACTAAGATCAAGTATCATCAAGATTTTGTGAAAATATATTTGCTCGTATTTCCGAAACTCATAATTTCTTAGAAGATTGGCAACCCCTTTCAATGAAAGTGCTTTACCACAGTCTCTGCTTAGGGCTACTTGATGAAGATAGAATCCATAGAGAAAAAACGGAGAACTCCTTTATTTTGTTAAGTTTTAAAGAGCTACTACAAACCATGTTTGATTTGGAGTTCCAAATTCATCTATCTATATAGGAGAGAAGAGAGTGAAACCTAAAAATGAAAACTGCTAATGTAAACGAACTCTTCAACCTGGAAGGACAAAATTTGGTGAGCCAAGTGGGATTTGTGTACTGATCATTACCACCAACTATCATCAAACTGGGCGACAAAAAATTTGCTGGTATTTCGCAAACTCGTAGATTCTTTGACGCTAACCAACCCCTTTCAATGAAAATGCTTTTCGCCAATCTCTGTTTAGGGCTACTTGAAGAGAAAACAAACCATAGAGACAAAACTGAGAACTGCTTTATTTTGTCAAGTATCAAAGAGCTACTACACACCATGTTGGATTTAGAGTTCCAAATTCATCTATCTATACAGGAGAGAACAGAGTGAAACCTGAAAATAAAACTGCTACTGTAAACGAATGCTTCAACCTAAAAGAACAAAATTTGATGAGCCAAGGGGGATTTGTGTACTGATCATTACCACCTAGTATGACCAAGATTGGTTGAAAAAATATTACTTGTATTTCGAAAACTCGTAGATTCTAGGACGCTTCCAACCCCTTTCAATGAAAGTACTTTTCGACAGTCTCTGATTAGGGTTAATTGAAGTGGAAACAAACCATAGAGACAAAACTGAGAACTACTTTATTTTGTCAAGTTTCAAAGAGCTACTACAAACCATGTTGGATTTAGAGTTCCAAATTCATCTATGTATATAGGAGAGAAGAAAGTAAATCCTAAAAATAAAAACTGCTACTGTAAACGAACTCTTCAACCTGGAAGAACAAAATTTGGTGAGCCAAGTGGGATTTGTGTACTGATCATTACCACCAAGTATGATCAAGTTTGGTTGAAAAAATATTGCTGGATTTTCGGAAAATCCTAGATTCTAGGACGCTTTCAAACCCTTTCAATGAAAGTTCTTTTTGACAGTCTCTGATTAGGGCTAATTGAAGAGGAAGCAAACCATAGAGACAAAACTGAGAAATACTTTATTTTGTCAAGTTTCAAAGAGCTACTACAAACCATGTTGGATTTAGAGTTCCAAATTCATCTATCTATATAGAAGAGAACAGAGTGAAACCACAAAATAAAAACTGCTACTGTAAACGAACGCTTCAACCTAGAAGAACAAAATTTGGTGAGCCAAGTGTTATTTGTGTACTGATTATTACCACCAAGTATCATCAAGATTGGGCGAGAAAATATTTGCTCGTATTTCGGAAACTCATAATTTCTGGGAAGATTGGCAAACCCTTTCAATGAAAGTGCTTTTCCACAGTCTCTGCTTAGGGCTACTTGAAGAAGATAGAATCCATAGAGAAAAAACTGAGAACTACTTTATTTTGTCAAGTTTCAAAGAGCTACTACAAACCATGTTGGTTTAGAGTTTCAAATTTATCTATCTGTATAGGAGAGAAGAGAGTGAAACTTAAAAATAAAAACTGCTACTGTTAACGAACGCTTCAACCTAGAAGAACAAAATTTGGTGAGCCATGTGGGATTTGTGTACTGATCATTACCACCAAGTATAATCAAGATTAGGCGAAAAAATATTTGCTGGTATCTCGGAAACTCTTAGATTCTAGGACGCTTCCAACCCCTTTCAATGAAAGTGCTTTACTGCAGTCTCTGATTAGGGCTAATTGAAGAGGAAACAAACCATAGAGACAAAACTGATAACTACTTTATTTTGTCAAGTATCAAAGAGCTACTACAAACCATGTTGGATTTAGAGTTCCAAATTCATCTATCTACATAGGAGAGAAGAGAGTGAATCCTAAAAATAAAAACTGCTACTGTAAGCGAACGCTTCAATCTTAAAGAACAAAATTTGGTTAGCCAAGTGGCATTTGTGTACTGATCATTACCACCAAGTATCATCAAGATTGGGCGAAAAAATATTTGCTGGTATTTTGGAAACTCGTAGATTCTGGGACGCTTGCCATCCCCTTTCAATGAAAGTGCTTTTCGCCAGTCTCCGATTAGGGCTACTTTAAGAGTAAACAAACCATAGAGACAAAACCGATAAATACTTCATTTTGTCAAGTTTCAAATAGCTACTACAAACCATGTTGGATTTAGAGTTCCAAATTCATCTATCTATATAGGAGAGAACAGAGTGAAACCTAACAAAAAACTGCTACTGGAAACGAACGCTTCAACCTAGAAGAACAAAATTTAGTGAGCCAAGTGGGATTTTTGTATTGATCATTACCACAAAGTTTCATCAATATTGGGTGAAAAAATATTTGCTGGTATTTCGGAAACTCATAATTTCTATTGAAGCTTGGCAACCCCTTTCATTCAAAGTGCTTTTCCACAGTCTCTGATTAGGGCTAATTCAAGAGGAAACAAACCATTGAGACATAACTGAGAACTACTTTATTTTGTCAAGTTTCAAAGAGCTACTACAAACCATGTTGGATTTAGAGTTCCAAATTCATCTATCTATATAGGAGAGAAGAGAGTGAAACCTAAAAATAAAAACTGCTACTGTAAACGAACTCTTCAACCTGGAAGAACAAAATTTGGTGAGCCTAGTGGGATTTGTGTACTGATCATTACCACCAAGTATGATCAAGTTGGTTGAAAAAATATTTCTGTAATTTCAGAAACTCGTAGATTTTAGGACGCTTCCAAACCCTTTCAATGAAAGTGCTTTTCGACAGTCTCTGATTAGGGCTAATTGAAGAGGAAACAAACCATAGAGACAAAACTGAGAACTACTTTATTTTCTCAAGTTTCAAAGAGCTACTACAAACCATGTAGGATTTAGAGTTCCAAATTCATCTATCTATATAGGAGAGAAGAAAGTGAAACCTCAAAATAAAAACTGCTACTGTAAATGAACGCTTCAACCTAGAAGAACAAAATTTTGAGCCAAGTGGGATTTGTGTACTGATCACTACCATCAAGTATCATCACGATTGGGTGAAAAAATATTTGTTCGTATTTCGGAAACCATAATTTCTTGGAAGCTTGGCAACCCCTTTCAATGAAAGTGTTTTTCTACAGTCTTTGCTTAGGGCTACATGAAGAAGATAGAATCCATAGAGAAAAAACTGAGAACTACTTTATTTTGTCAAGTTTCAAAGAGCTACTTCAAACCATGTTTGATTTGGGGTTCCAAATTCATCTATCTATATAGGAGAGAACAGAGGGAAACCTAAAAATATAAACTGCTACTGTAAACGAACGCTTCATCATAGAAGCACAAAATTTGATGAGCCAAGTGGGATTTGAGTACTGATCATTACCACCAAGTATCATCAAGATTAGGTGAAAAGATATTTGCTGGTATTTCGGAAACTCGTAATTGCTTGGAATATTGGCAACCCCTTTCAATGAAAGTGCTTTTCGCCAGTCTTGGCTTAGGGCTACTTGAAGAGGAAACAAACCATAAAGACAAAACTGAGAACTACTTTATTTTGTCAATTTTCATAGAGCTACTACAAACCATGTTGGATTTAGAGTTCCAAATTCATCTATCTATATAGGAGAGAAGAAAGTGAAAACTAAAAATAAAAACTGCTACTGTAAACGAACGCTTCAACCTAGAAGAAAAAAATTTGGTGAGCCAAGTGGGATTTGTATAATGATCATAACCACAAAATATCATCAAGATTGGGCGAAAAAATGTTTGCTGGTATTTCGGAAACTCGTAGATTCTTGGATGCTTTCCAACCCCTTTCAATGAAAGTGCTTTTCGCCAGTCTCTGCATAGGGCTACTTGAAGAGGAAACAAACCATAGAGACAAAACTGAGAACTACTTTATTTTGTCAAGTTTCAAAGAGCTACTACAAACCATGTTGGATTTAGAGTTCCAAATTCATCTATCTATATAGGAGAGAAGAAAGTGAAAACTAAAAATAAAAACTGCTACTGTAAACGAACGCTTCAACCTAGAAGAAAAAAATTTTGTGAGCCAAGTGGGATTTGTATAATGATCATTACCACCAAATATCATCAAGATTGGGCAAAAAAATGTTTGCTGGTATTTCGGAAACTCGTAGATTCTTGGATGCTTTCCAACCCCTTTCAATGAAAGTGCTTTTCGCCAGTCTCTGCATAGGGCTACTTGAAGAGGAAACAAACCATAGAGACAACACTGAGAACTACTTTATTTTTTCAAGTTTCAAAGAGCTACTACAAACCATGTTTGATTTAGAGTTCCAAATTTATCTATTTATATAGGAGAGAAGAGAGTGAAACCTAAAAATCAAACTGCTACTGTAAACGAACGCTTCAACCTAGGAGAACAAAATTGGTGAGCCAAGTGGGATTTGTGTACTGATCATTACCACCAAGTATCCTCAAGATTGGGTGAAAAAATAATTGCTGGTATTTCGGAAACTCGTAATTTGTTTGAAGCTTGGCAACGCCTTTCAATGAAAGTGCTTTACCACAGTCTCTGCATAGGGCTACTTGAAGAGGAAGCAAACCATAGAGACAAAACTGGGAAGTACTTTATTTTTTCAAGTTTCAAAGAGGTACTACAAACCATGTTGGATTTAGAGTTCCAAATTTATCTATCATATAGGAGAGAAGACAGTGAAATGTAAAATAAAAACTGCTGCTGTTAACGAATGCTTCAACCTAGAAGATCAAAATTTGGTGAGCCAAGTTGGATTTATGTACTGATTATTACCACCAAGAATCATGAAGATTGGGTAAAAAAATATTTGCTGGAATCTCGGAAACTCGTAGATTCTAGGACGCTTCCAAACCCTTTCAATGAAAGTGCTTTTCGACAGTCACTGATTAGGGTTAATTGAAGAGGAAACAAACCATGGAGACAAAACTGAGAACTACTTTATTTTGTCAAGTTTCAAAGAGCTACTACAAAACATGTTGGATTTAGAGATCCAAATTCATCTATCTATACAGGAGAGAAGAAAGTGAATCCTAAAAATAAAAACTGCTACTGAAAACGAATGCTTCAACCTAAAAGAAAAAAATTTGGTGAGCCAAGTAGGATTTGTGCACTGATTATTACCACCAAGTATCATCAAGATTGGGCGAAAAAATATTTGCTAGTATTTCGGAAACTCATAGATTCTTGGACGTTTGTCAACCCCTTTCAATGAAAGTGCTTTTCGCCAGTCTCCGATTTGGGCTACGTGAAGAGTAAACAAACCATAGAGACAAAACTGAGAACTACTTTATTTTGTCATGTTTCAAAGAGCTACTACAAACCATGTTGGATTTAGAGTTCCAAATTCATCTATCTATATAGGAGAGAGCAGAGTGAAACCTCAAAATAAAAACTGCTACTGTAAACAAACGCTTCAACCTAGAAGAACAAAATTGGTTGACCAAGTGGGATTTGTGTACTGATGACTAAGATCAAGTATCATCAAGATTTTGTGAAAATATATTTGCTCGTATTTCGGAAACTCATAATTTCTTAGAAGATTGGCAACCCCTTTCAATGAAAGTGCTTTACCACAGTCTCTGCTTAGGGCTACTTGATGAAGATAGAATCCATAGAGAAAAAACGGAGAACTCCTTTATTTTGTTAAGTTTTAAAGAGCTACTACAAACCATGTTTGATTTGGAGTTCCAAATTCATCTATCTATATAGGAGAGAAGAGAGTGAAACCTAAAAATGAAAACTGCTAATGTAAACGAACTCTTCAACCTGGAAGGACAAAATTTGGTGAGCCAAGTGGGATTTGTGTACTGATCATTACCACCAACTATCATCAAACTGGGCGACAAAAAATTTGCTGGTATTTCGCAAACTCGTAGATTCTTTGACGCTAACCAACCCCTTTCAATGAAAATGCTTTTCGCCAATCTCTGTTTAGGGCTACTTGAAGAGAAAACAAACCATAGAGACAAAACTGAGAACTGCTTTATTTTGTCAAGTATCAAAGAGCTACTACACACCATGTTGGATTTAGAGTTCCAAATTCATCTATCTATACAGGAGAGAACAGAGTGAAACCTGAAAATAAAACTGCTACTGTAAACGAATGCTTCAACCTAAAAGAACAAAATTTGATGAGCCAAGGGGGATTTGTGTACTGATCATTACCACCTAGTATGACCAAGATTGGTTGAAAAAATATTACTTGTATTTCGAAAACTCGTAGATTCTAGGACGCTTCCAACCCCTTTCAATGAAAGTACTTTTCGACAGTCTCTGATTAGGGTTAATTGAAGTGGAAACAAACCATAGAGACAAAACTGAGAACTACTTTATTTTGTCAAGTTTCAAAGAGCTACTACAAACCATGTTGGATTTAGAGTTCCAAATTCATCTATGTATATAGGAGAGAAGAAAGTAAATCCTAAAAATAAAAACTGCTACTGTAAACGAACTCTTCAACCTGGAAGAACAAAATTTGGTGAGCCAAGTGGGATTTGTGTACTGATCATTACCACCAAGTATGATCAAGTTTGGTTGAAAAAATATTGCTGGATTTTCGGAAAATCCTAGATTCTAGGACGCTTTCAAACCCTTTCAATGAAAGTTCTTTTTGACAGTCTCTGATTAGGGCTAATTGAAGAGGAAGCAAACCATAGAGACAAAACTGAGAAATACTTTATTTTGTCAAGTTTCAAAGAGCTACTACAAACCATGTTGGATTTAGAGTTCCAAATTCATCTATCTATATAGAAGAGAACAGAGTGAAACCACAAAATAAAAACTGCTACTGTAAACGAACGCTTCAACCTAGAAGAACAAAATTTGGTGAGCCAAGTGTTATTTGTGTACTGATTATTACCACCAAGTATCATCAAGATTGGGTGAGAAAATATTTGCTCGTATTTCGGAAACTCATAATTTCTGGGAAGATTGGCAAACCCTTTCAATGAAAGTGCTTTTCCACAGTCTCTGCTTAGGGCTACTTGAAGAAGATAGAATCCATAGAGAAAAAACTGAGAACTACTTTATTTTGTCAAGTTTCAAAGAGCTACTACAAACCATGTTGGTTTAGAGTTTCAAATTTATCTATCTGTATAGGAGAGAAGAGAGTGAAACCTAAAAATAAAAACTGCTACTGTTAACGAACGCTTCAACCTAGAAGAACAAAATTTGGTGAGCCATGTGGGATTTGTGTACTGATCATTACCACCAAGTATAATCAAGATTAGGCGAAAAATATTTGCTGGTATCTCGGAAACTCTTAGATTCTAGGACGCTTCCAACCCCTTTCAATGAAAGTGCTTTACTGCAGTCTCTGATTAGGGCTAATTGAAGAGGAAACAAACCATAGAGACAAAACTGATAACTACTTTATTTTGTCAAGTATCAAAGAGCTACTACAAACCATGTTGGATTTAGAGTTCCAAATTCATCTATCTACATAGAGAGAAGAGAGTGAATCCTAAAAATAAAAACTGCTACTGTAAGCGAACGATTCAATCTTAAAGAACAAAATTTGGTTAGCCAAGTGGCATTTGTGTACTGATCATTACCACCAAGTATCATCAAGATTGGGCGAAAAAATATTTGCTGGTATTTTGGAAACTCGTAGATTCTGGGACGCTTGCCATCCCCTTTCAATGAAAGTGCTTTTCGCCAGTCTCCGATTAGGGCTACTTTAAGAGTAAACAAACCATAGAGACAAAACCGATAAATACTTCATTTTGTCAAGTTTCAAATAGCTACTACAAACCATGTTGGATTTAGAGTTCCAAATTCATCTATCTATATAGGAGAGAACAGAGTGAAACCTAACAAAAAACTGCTACTGGAAACGAACGCTTCAACCTAGAAGAACAAAATTTAGTGAGCCAAGTGGGATTTTTGTATTGATCATTACCACAAAGTTTCATCAATATTGGGTGAAAAAATATTTGCTGGTATTTCGGAAACTCATAATTTCTATTGAAGCTTGGCAACCCCTTTCATTCAAAGTGCTTTTCCACAGTCTCTGATTAGGGCTAATTCAAGAGGAAACAAACCATTGAGACATAACTGAGAACTACTTTATTTTGTCAAGTTTCAAAGAGCTACTACAAACCATGTTGGATTTAGAGTTCCAAATTCATCTATCTATATAGGAGAGAAGAGAGTGAAACCTAAAAATAAAAACTGCTACTGTAAACGAACTCTTCAACCTGGAAGAACAAAATTTGGTGAGCCTAGTGGGATTTGTGTACTGATCATTACCACCAAGTATGATCAAGTTGGTTGAAAAAATATTTCTGTAATTTCAGAAACTCGTAGATTTTAGGACGCTTCCAAACCCTTTCAATGAAAGTGCTTTTCGACAGTCTCTGATTAGGCTAATTGAAGAGGAAACAAACCATAGAGACAAAACTGAGAACTACTTTATTTTCTCAAGTTTCAAAGAGCTACTACAAACCATGTAGGATTTAGAGTTCCAAATTCATCTATCTATATAGGAGAGAAGAGAGTGAATCCTAAAAATAAAAACTGCTACTGTAAACGAACGCTTTAACCTAAAAGAACAAAATTCAATGAGCCAAGTGGGATTTGTGTACTGATCATTACCACCAAGTATGATCAATATTGTTTGAAAAAATATTTCTGGTATTTCAGAAACTCGTAGATTCTAGGACGCTTCCAACCCCTTTCAATGAAAGTGCTTTTGGACAGTCTCTGATTAGGGCTAATTGAAGAGGAAACAAACCATCGAGACAAAACTTAGAACTACTGTATTTTGACAAGTTTCAAAGAGCTACTAAAAACCATGTTGGATTTAGAGTTCCAAATTCATCTATCTATATAGGAGAGAAGAAAGTGAAAACTAAAAATAAAATCTGCTACTGTAAACGAACGCTTCAACCTAGAAGAAAAAAATTTGGTGAGCCAAGTGGGATATGAATAATGATTATTACCACCAAATATCATCAAGATTGGGCGAAAAAATGTTTGCTGGTGTTTCGGAAACTCGTAGATTGTTGGATGCTTTCCAACCCCTTTCAATGAAGTGCTTTTCGCCAGTCTCTGCATAGGGCTACTTAGAGGAAACAAACCATAGAGACAAAACTGAGAACTACTTTATTTTGTCAAGTTTCAAAGAGCTACTGCAAACCATGTTTGATTTAGAGTTCCAAATTTATCTATTTATATAGGAGAGAAGAGAGTGAAACCTAAAAATCAAACTGCTACTGTAAACGAACGCTTCAACCTAGGAGAACAAAATTGGTGAGCCAAGTGGGATTTGTGTACTGATCATTACCACCAAGTATCCTCAAGATTGGGTGAAAAAATAATTGCTGGTATTTCGGAAACTCGTAATTTGTTTGAAGCTTGGCAACGCCTTTCAATGAAATTGCTTTACCACAGTCTCTGCATAGGGCTACTTGAAGAGGAAGCAAACCATAGAGACAAAACTGGGAAGTACTTTATTTTTTCAAGTTTCAAAGAGGTACTACAAACCATGTTGGATTTAGAGTTCCAAATTTATCTATCTATATAGGAGAGAAGATAGTGAAACGTAAAATAAAAACTGCTGCTGTTAACGATTGCTTCAACCTAGAAGAACAAAATTTGGTGAGCCAAGTGGGATTTGTGTACTGATTATTACCACCAAGAATCATGAAGATTGGGCAAAAAATATTTGCTGGTATTTTGGAAACTCTTACATTCTTGGACGCTTGCCAACCCCTTTCAATGAAAGGGCTTTTCGCCAGTCTCTGATTAGGGCTACTTGAAGAGGAAACAAACCATAGAGACAAAACTGAGAACTACTTTATATTGTCAAGTTTCAAAGAGCTACTACAAACCATGTTGGATTTAGACTTCCAAATTAATCTATCTATATAGGAGAGAACAGAGTGAAACCTCAAAATAAAAATTGCTACTGTAAACGAACGCTTCAACCTAGAAGAAAAAAATTTGGTGAGCCATGTGGGATTTGTGTACTGATCATTATCACCAAGTATAATCAAGCTTGGGTGAAAAAATATTTTCTGGAATCTCGGAAACTCGTAGATTCTAGGACACTTCCAACCCCTTTCAATGAAAGTGCTTTTCTCCAGTCTCTGATTAGGGCTAATTGACGAGGAAACAAACTATAGCGACAAAACTGAGAATTATTTATTTTGTCAAGTTTCAAAGGGCTACTACAAACCATGTTGGATTAAGAGTTCCAAATTCATCTATCTTTATAGGAGAGAAGAGAGTGAATCCTAAAAATAAAAACTGCTACTGTAAACGAATGCTTCAAACTAAAAGAAAAAAATTTGGTGAGCCAAGTGGGATTTGTGTACTGAATATTACCACCAAGTATCATCACGATTGGGCGAAAAAATATTTGCTGGTATTTCGGGAAACTCGTAGATTCTTGGACGCTTCTCAACCCCTTTCAATGAAAGTGCTTTTCGCCAGTCTCCGATTTGGGCTACGTGAAGAGTAAACAAACCATAGAGACAAAACTGAGAACTACTTTATTTTGTCATGTTTCAAAGAGCTACTACAAACCATGTTGGATTTAGAGTTCCAAATTCATCTATCTATATAGGAGGGAACAGAGTGAAACCTCAAAATAAAAACTGCTACTGTAAACGAACGCTTCAACCTAGAAGAACAAAATATTTTGAGCCAAGTGGCATTTGTTTACTGATCACTACCATCAAGTATCATCACGATTGAGTGAAAAAATATTTGTTCGTAATTCGGAAACTCATAATTTCTTGGAAGCTTGGCAACCCCTTTCAATGAAAGTGCTTTTCTACAGTCTTTGCTTAGGGCTACTTGAAGAAGATAGAATCCATAGCGAAAAAACTGAGAACTACTTTATTTTGTCAAGTTTCAAAGAGCTACTACAAACCATGTTTGATTTAGAGTTCCAAATTTATCTATTTATATAGGAGTGAAGAGAGTGAAACCTAAAAATCAAACTGCTAATGTAAACGAACGCTTCAACCTAGGAGAACAAAATTGGTGAGCCAAGTGGGATTTGTGTACTGATCATTACCACCAAGTATCCTCAAGATTGGGTGAAAAAATAATTGCTGGTATTTCGGAAACTCGTAATTTGTTTGAAGCTTGGCAACGCCTTTCAATGAAAGTGCTTTACCACAGTCTCTGCATAGGGCTACTTGAAGAGGAAGCAAACCATAGAGACAAAACTGGGAAGTACTTTATTTTTTAAAGTTTCAAAGAGGTACTACAAACCATGTTGGATTTAGAGTTCCAAATTTATCTATCTATATACGAGAGAAGATAGTGAAACGTAAAATAAAAACTGCTGCTGTTAACGAATGCTTCAACCTAGAAGCACAAAATATGGTGAGCTAAGTGGGGTCTGTGTACTGATTATTACCACCAAGTATCATCAAGATTGGGTGAAAAAATGTTTGCTGGTATTTCGGAAACTCATAATTTCTTTGAATCTTGGCAAACACTTTCAATGAAAGTGCTTTTCCACAGTCTCTGCTTAGGGCTACTTGAAAAGAAAACAAACCATAGAGACAAAACTGAGAACTACTTTATTTTGTCAAGTTTTAAAGAGCTACTTCAAACCATGTTGGATTTAGAGTCCAAATTCATCGATCTGTATAGGAGAGAACAGAGTGAAACCTAAAAATAAAAACTGCTACTGTAAACGAACGCTTCAACCTAGAAGCACACAATTTGGTGAGCCAAGTGGGATTTGTGTACTGATGATTACCACCAAGAATCATCAAGATTGGGTGAAAAAATATTTGCTGGTATTTCGGAAACTCGTAATTTCTTTGAATCTTGGCAACCCCTTTTAATGAAAGTGCTTTTCCAAAGTCTCTGCATAGGGCTACTTTAAGAGGAAGCAAACCATAGAGACTAAACTCAGAACTACATTATTTTGTCAAGTTTCAAAGAGCTACTCCAAACCATGTTGGATTTAGAGTTCCAAATTCATCTACATATACAGGAGAGAACAGAGTGAAACCTAAAAATAAAAACTGCTACTGTAAACGAACGCTTCAACCTAGAAGAACAAAATTTGGTGAGCCAAGTGGGAATTCTGTACTGATCATTAAGACCATGTATCATCAAGATCGGGTGAAAAAATATTTGCTGGTGGTTCGGAAACTCGTAATTTTTGGAAGGTGGCAACCCTTTCAATGAAAATGCTTTTCGCCAGTCTCTGGTTAGGGCTACTTGAAGAGCAAACAAATCATAGGGACAAAACTGAGAACTACTTTATTTTGTCAAGTTTCAAGGAGCTACTACAAACCATGTTGGATTTAGAGTTCCAAATTTATCTATATATATAGGAGAGAACAGAGTGAAACCTAAAAATAAAAACTGCTACTGTAAACGAACGCTTCAACCTAGAAGAACAAAATTTGGAGAGCCAAGTGGGAATTCTGTACTGATCATTACGACCATGTATCATCAAGATTGGGTGAAATAATATTTGCTGGTAGTTTGGAAACTCGTAATTTTTGGAAGGTGGCAACCCTTTCAATGTAAATGCTTTTCGCCAGTCTCTGCTTAGGGCTACTTGAAGAGGAAACAAACCATAGAGACAAAACTGAGAACTTCTTTATTTTGTAAAGTTTCAAGAAGCTACTACAAACCATGTTGGATTTAGAGTTCCAAATTCATCCATATATATAGGAGAGAACAGAGTGAAACCTAAAAATAAAAACTTCTATTGTAAACAAAAGCTTCAACCTAGAAGAACAAAATTTGGTGAGCCAAGTGGGATTTGTGTACTGATCATTACGACCATGTATCATCAAGATTGGTTGTAAAAATATTTGCTGGTATTTCGAAAACTCGTTATTTCTTGGAAGCTTGGCAACCCTTTTCAATGAAAATGATTCTCGCCAGTCTCCGATTAGGGCTACTTGAAGAGTAAACAAACCATAGAGCCAAAACTGAGAACTACTATATTTTGTCAAGTTTCAAAGAGCTACTACAAACCATGTTGGATTTAGAGTTCCAAATTCATTTATCTATATAGGAGAGAACAGAGTGAATCCTAAAAATAAAGACTGCTACTGTAAATGAATGCTTCAACCTAGAAGAACAAAATTTGGTGAGCCAAGTGGGATTTGTGTACTGATCATTACTACCATGTATCATCAAGATTGGGTGTAAAAATATTTGCTGTTATTTCGAAAACTCGTAATTTCTGGAAGCTTGGCAACCCATTTCAATGAAAGTGCTTTACAACAGTATGTGCCTAGGGCTACTTGAAGAGGAAACAAAACTTAGAGACAAAACTGAGAACGACTTTATTTTTCAATTTTCAAATAGCTACCACAAACCATGTTGGAATTAGAGTTCCAAATTCATCGATCTGTATATAAGAGAACAGAGACAAACCTAAAAATAAAAACTGCTACTGTAAATAACGCTACAAACTAGAAGAAAAATAGTTGAGAGCCAAGTGGGATTGTGTACTGATCATTACCACCACGTATCATCAAGATTGGGTGACAAAATATTTGCTGGTATTTCGGAAACTCGTAATTTCTTGGAAGCTTGGTAACCCCTTTCAATGAAAGTGCTTTTCCACAGTCTCTGCTTAGGTCTACTTGAAGAGAAAACAAACCAAAGAGACAAAACTGAGAGTAACTTTATTTTGTCAAGTTTCAAAGAGCTACAACAAACCGTGTTGGATTTGGAGTTCCAAATTCATCTATCCATATAGGAGAGAACAGAGTGAAACCTAAAAATAAAAACTGCTATTGTAAACGAACGCTTCAACCTAGAAGCACAAAATTTGGTGAGCCAAGTGGGATTTGTGTGGTGATCATTACCACCAAGTATCATCACGATTGGGTGAAAAAATATTTGCTGGTATTTCGGAAACTCTTTATATCGTGGAAGCTTGGTAACCCCTTTCAATCAAAGTGCTTTTCGACAGTCTCTGATTAGGGCTTATTGAAGAGGAAAGAACCCATAGAGACAAAACTGAGAACTACTTTATTTTGTCAAGTTTCAAAGAGCTACTACAAGCCATATTGGATTTAGAGTTCCAAATTCATCTATCTATATAGGAGAGATGAGAGTGAATCCTAAAAATAAAAATTGCTACTGTAAACGAACGCTTCAACCTTAAAGAACAAAATTTGGTGAGCCAAGTGGGGTCTGTGTACTGATTATTACCACCAAGTATCATCAAGATTGGGTGAAAAAATGTTTGATGGTATTTCGGAAACTCATAATTTCTTTGAATCTTGGCAACCACTTTCAATGAAAGTGCTTTTCCACAGTCTCTGCTTAGGGCTACTTGAAAAGAAAACAAACCATAGAGACAAAACTGAGAACTACTTTATTTTGTCAAGTTTCAAAGAGCTACTTCAAACCATGTTGGCTTTAGAGTCCAAATTCATCGATCTGTATAGGAGAGAACAGAGTGAAACCTAAAAATAAAAACTGCTACTGTAAACGAACGCTTCAACCTAGAAGCACACAATTTGGTGAGCCAAGTGGGATTTGTGTACTGATGATTACCACCAAGAATCATCAAGATTGGGTGAAAAAATATTTGCTGGTATTTCGGAAACTCGTAATTTCTTTGAATCTTGGCAACCCCTTTTAATGAAAGTGCTTTTCCAAAGTCTCTGCATAGGGCTACTTTAAGAGGAAGCAAACCATAGAGACTAAACTCAGAACTACATTATTTTGTCAAGTTTCAAAGAGCTACTCCAAACCATGTTGGATTTAGAGTTCCAAATTCATCTACATATACAGGAGAGAACAGAGTGAAACCTAAAAATAAAAACTGCTACTGTAAACGAACGCTTCAACCTAGAAGAACAAAATTTGGTGAGCCAAGTGGGAATTCTGTACTGATCATTAAGACCATGTATCATCAAGATCGGGTGAAAAAATATTTGCTGGTGGTTCGGAAACTCGTAATTTTTGGAAGGTGGCAACCCTTTCAATGAAAATGCTTTTCGCCAGTCTCTGGTTAGGGCTACTTGAAGAGCAAACAAATCATAGGGACAAAACTGAGAACTACTTTATTTTGTCAAGTTTCAAGGAGCTACTACAAACCATGTTGGATTTAGAGTTCCAAATTCATCTATATATATAGGAGAGAACAGAGTGAAACCTAAAAATAAAAACTGCTACTGTAAACGAACGCTTCAACCTAGAAGAACAAAATTTGGAGAGCCAAGTGGGAATTCTGTACTGATCATTACGACCATGTATCATCAAGATTGGGTGAAATAATATTTGCTGGTAGTTTGGAAACTCGTAATTTTTGGAAGGTGGCAACCCTTTCAATGTAAATGCTTTTCGCCAGTCTCTGCTTAGGGCTACTTGAAGAGGAAACAAACCATAGAGACAAAACTGAGAACTTCTTTATTTTGTAAAGTTTCAAGAAGCTACTACAAACCATGTTGGATTTAGAGTTCCAAATTCATCCATATATATAGGAGAGAACAGAGTGAAACCTAAAAATAAAAACTTCTATTGTAAACAAAAGCTTCAACCTAGAAGAACAAAATTTGGTGAGCCAAGTGGGATTTGTGTACTGATCATTACGACCATGTATCATCAAGATTGGTTGTAAAAATATTTGCTGGTATTTCGAAAACTCGTTATTTCTTGGAAGCTTGGCAACCCTTTTCAATGAAAATGATTCTCGCCAGTCTCCGATTAGGGCTACTTGAAGAGTAAACAAACCATAGAGCCAAAACTGAGAACTACTATATTTTGTCAAGTTTCAAAGAGCTACTACAAACCATGTTGGATTTAGAGTTCCAAATTCATTTATCTATATAGGAGAGAACAGAGTGAATCCTAAAAATAAAGACTGCTACTGTAAATGAATGCTTCAACCTAGAAGAACAAAATTTGGTGAGCCAAGTGGGATTTGTGTACTGATCATTACTACCATGTATCATCAAGATTGGGTGTAAAAATATTTGCTGTTATTTCGAAAACTCGTAATTTCTGGAAGCTTGGCAACCCATTTCAATGAAAGTGCTTTACAACAGTATGTGCCTAGGGCTACTTGAAGAGGAAACAAAACTTAGAGACAAAACTGAGAACGACTTTATTTTTCAATTTTCAAATAGCTACCACAAACCATGTTGGAATTAGAGTTCCAAATTCATCGATCTGTATATAAGAGAACAGAGACAAACCTAAAAATAAAAACTGCTACTGTAAATAACGCTACAAACTAGAAGAAAAATAGTTGAGAGCCAAGTGGGATTGTGTACTGATCATTACCACCATGTATCATCAAGATTGGGTGACAAAATATTTGCTGGTATTTCGGAAACTCGTAATTTCTTGGAAGCTTGGTAACCCCTTTCAATGAAAGTGCTTTTCCACAGTCTCTGCTTAGGTCTACTTGAAGAGAAAACAAACCAAAGAGACAAAACTGAGAGTAACTTTATTTTGTCAAGTTTCAAAGAGCTACAACAAACCGTGTTGGATTTGGAGTTCCAAATTCATCTATCCATATAGGAGAGAACAGAGTGAAACCTAAAAATAAAAACTGCTATTGTAAACGAACGCTTCAACCTAGAAGCACAAAATTTGGTGAGCCAAGTGGGATTTGTGTGGTGATCATTACCACCAAGTATCATCACGATTGGGTGAAAAAATATTTGCTGGTATTTCGGAAACTCTTTATATCGTGGAAGCTTGGTAACCCCTTTCAATCAAAGTGCTTTTCGACAGTCTCTGATTAGGGCTTATTGAAGAGGAAAGAACCCATAGAGACAAAACTGAGAACTACTTTATTTTGTCAAGTTTCAAAGAGCTACTACAAGCCATATTGGATTTAGAGTTCCAAATTCATCTATCTATATAGGAGAGATGAGAGTGAATCCTAAAAATAAAAATTGCTACTGTAAACGAACGCTTCAACCTTAAAGAACAAAATTTGGTGAGCCAAGTGGGGTCTGTGTACTGATTATTACCACCAAGTATCATCAAGATTGGGTGAAAAAATGTTTGATGGTATTTCGGAAACTCATAATTTCTTTGAATCTTGGCAACCACTTTCAATGAAAGTGCTTTTCCACAGTCTCTGCTTAGGGCTACTTGAAAAGAAAACAAACCATAGAGACAAAACTGAGAACTACTTTATTTTGTCAAGTTTCAAAGAGCTACTTCAAACCATGTTGGCTTTAGAGTCCAAATTCATCGATCTGTATAGGAGAGAACAGAGTGAAACCTAAAAATAAAAACTGCTACTGTAAACGAACGCTTCAACCTAGAAACACACAATTTGGTGAGCCAAGTGGGATTTGTGTACTGATGATTACCACCAAGAATCATCAAGATTGGGTGAAAAAATATTTGCCGGTATTTCGGAAACTCGTAATTTCTCTGAATCTTGGCAACCCCTTTTAATGAAAGTGCTTTTCCAAAGTCTCTGCATAGGGCTACTTTAAGAGGAAGCAAACCATAGAGACTAAACTCAGAACTACTTTATTTTGTCAAGTTTCAAAGAGCTACTCCAAACCATGTTGGATTTAGAGTTCCAAATTCATCTACATATACAGGAGAGAACAGAGTGAAACCTAAAAATAAAAACTGCTACTGTAAACGAACGCTTCAACCTAGAAGAACAAAATTTGGTGAGCCAAGTGGGAATTCTGTACTGATCATTACGACCATGTATCATCAAGATCGGGTGAAAAAATATTTGCTGGTAGTTCGGAAACTCATAATTTCTTTGAAGCTTGGCAACCCCTTTCAATGAATGTGATTTTCCACAGTCTCTTTATAGGGCTATTTTAAGAGGAAGCAAAGAATAGAGACAAAACTGAGTACTGCTTTATTTTGTCAAGTTTCAAAGAGCTACTACAAACCATGTTGGATTTAGTGTTCCAAATTCATCTATCTATATAGGAGAGAAGAGAGTGAATCCTAAAAATTAAAACTGCTACTGTAAAAGAACACTTCAACCTAAAAGAACAAAATTTGTTGAGCCAAGAGGGATTTGTGTGCTGATTTTTACCACCAAGTATCATCAAGATTGGGCGAAAAAATATTTGCCTGTATTTCGGAAACTCCTATATTCTTGGACGTTTGCCAACCCCTTTCAATGAAAGTGATTCACGCCGGTCTCCGATTAGGGCTACTTGAAGAGGAAACAAACCATAGAGACTAAACTGAGAACTACTTTATTTTGTCAAGTTTCAAAGAGCTACTACAAACCCTGTTGGATTTGGAGTTCCAAATTCATCTATCTATATAGGAGAGAACAGAATGAAACCTAAAAATAAAAACTGCAACTGTGAACGAATGCTTCAACATAGAAGAACAAACTTTGGTCAGCAAAGTGGGATTTGGGTACTGATGATTGCCACCAAGTATCATCAAGATTGGGTGAAAAAATATTTGCTGGTATTTCGGAAACTCATAATTTTTTTGAAGCTTGGCAACCCCTTTCAATGAATGTGATTTTCCACAGTCTCTTTATAGGGCTACTTTAAGAGGAAGCAAAGAATAGAGACAAAACTGTGTACTGCTTTATTTTGTCAAGTTTCAAAGAGCTACAACAAACCATGTTGGATTTAGAGTTCCAAATTCATCTATATATATACCAGAGAACAGAGTGAAACCTAAAAATATAAACTGCTACTGTAAACGAACGCTTCAACCTAGAAAAACAAAACTTGGTGAGCCAAGTGGGATTTGTGTACTGATCATTTCGACCATGTATGATCAGGATTGGGTGAAAAAATATTTGCTGGTATTTCGGAAACTCGTAGATTCTTGGACGCTTGCCAACCACTTTCAATGAAAGTGCTTTACCACAGTCTGTGCCTAGGGCTACTTGAAGAGGAAACAAACCTTGGAGACAAAACTGAGAACTACTTTATTTTTCAAGTTTCAAAGAGGTACTACAAACCATGTTGGATTTAGAGTTCCAAATTCATCGATCTGTATAGGAGAGAAGAGAGTGAAACCAAAAAATAAAAACTGCTACTCTAAACGAACGCTTCAACCTAGAAGAACAAAATTTGGTGAGCCTAGTGCGATTTGTGGACTGATCATTACCACCATGTATAATCAAGATTGGGTGAAAAAATATTTGCTGTTATTTCGGAAACTTGGAAATTTTGGAAGCTTGGTAACCACTTTCAATGGAAGTTTTTTTCGCCAGTCTCTGCTTAGGGCTACTTGAAGAGAAAACAAAACATTGATACAAAACTAAGAACTACTTTATTTTGTCAAGTTTCAAAGAGCTACTACAAACCATGTTGGAATTAGAGTTCCAAATTCATCTATATATATATAGGAGAGAGGAGAGTGAAACCTAAAAATAAAAACTGCTACTATAAACGAACGCTTCAACCTAGAAGCACAAAATTTTATGAGCCAAGTGAGATTTGTGTACTGATCATTAGCATGAAGTATCATCAAGATTGGGTGAAAAAATATTTGCTGGTATTTCGGAAACCTGTAATTTCTTTGAAGCTTGGGAAGCCCTTTCAATGAAAGTGCTGTTCGCCCATCTCTGCTTAGGGCTACTTGAAGAGAAAACAAACCATAGAGACAAAACTGAGAACTACTGTATTTTGTCAAGTTTCATAGAGCTACTTCAAACCATGTTGGATTTAGAGTTCCAAAATCATCTATCTATATAGGAGAGAACAGAGTGAACCCTAAAAATAAAAACTGAAACTGTGAACGAATGCTTCAACCTAGAAGAACAAAATTTGGTGAGCCAATTGGGATTTGTGTACTGATCATTATCACAAACTATCATCAAGTTTGGGTGAAAAAAATATTTGCTGGTATTTCGGTAACCCGTAATTTTTTTTAAATCTAGGCAACCCCTTTCAATGAATGTGCTTTGCCACAGTCTCTGCATAGGGCTACTTTAAGAGGAAGCAAACCATAGAGACCAAACTGAGAACTACTTTAATTTGTCAAGTTTCAAAAAGCTACTACAAACCATGTTGGATTTAGAGTTCCAAATTCATCTATATATATATTGGAGAGAACATTGTGAAACCTAAAAATAAAAACTGCTACTCTAAACGAACGCTTCAACCTAGAAGAACAAAATTTTGTGAGAAAAGTGGGATTTGTGTACTGATCATTACGACCATGTATCATCAAGTTTGGGTGTAAAAATATATGCTGGTATTTCAGAAACTCGTAATTTATGGAAGCTTGGCACCCCCTTTCAATCGAAGTGCTTATCACAGTCTGTGCCTAGGGCTACTTGAAGAATAAACAAACCTTAGAGACAAAACTGAGAACTACTTTATTTTTCAAGTTTCTTTTTTTTTTTTAATTAATTTTTATTGTAGGTTGTTCAAAACATTACATAGTTCTTGATATATCATATTTCACACTTTGATTCAAGTGGGATATGAACTCCCATTTTTACCCCATATACAGATTGCAGAATCACTTCAGTTGCACAACCATTGATTTACATATTGCCATTCTGGAGTCTGTTGTATTCTGCTGCCTTTCCCATCCTCCACTATCCCCCCTCCCCCCTCCCCTCCCCTCTTCTCTCTCTACCCCCTCTACTGTAATTCCTTTCTCCCCCTTATATTTTCCCTCCTTTCCCCTCACTTCCTCTTGTATGTAATTTTGTATACCCCTGAGGGTCTCCTTCCATTTACATGCAATTTCCCTTCTCTCTCCCTTTCCCTCCCACCTCTCATCCCTGTTTAATGTTAATCTTCTTCTCATGCTCTTCTTCCCTACTCTGTTCTTAGTTACTCTCCTTATATCAAAGAAGACATTTGGCATTTGTTTTTAAGGGATTGGCTAGCTTCACTTAGCATAATCTGCTGTAATGCCATCCATTTCCCTCCAAATTCTATGATTTTGTCATTTCTTAATGCAGAGTAATACTCCATTGTGTATAAATGCCACATTTTTTTTATCCATTCGTCTATTGAAGGGCATCTAGGTTGGTTCCACAGTCTTGCTATTGTGAATTGTGCTGCTATGAACATGGATGTAGCAGTGTCCCTATAGTGTGCTCTTTTTAGGTCTTTAGGGAATAGACCGAGTAGTGGAATAGCTGGATCAAATGGTGGTTCCATTCCGAGCTTTCCCAGAAATCTCCATACTGCTTTCCAAATTGGCTGCACCAATTTGCAGTCCCACCAGCAATGTACAAGAGTACCCTTTTCCCCACATCCTCGCCAGCACTTGTTGCTGTTTGACTTCCTAATGGCTGCCCATCTTACTGGAGTGAGATGGTATCTTAGGGTGGTTTTGATTTGCATTTCTCTGACTGCTAGAGATGGTGAGCATTTTTTCATATACTTGTTGATTGATTGTATGTCCTCCTCTGAGAAATTTCTGTTCAGGTCCTTGGCCCATTTGTTGATTGGGTTATTCGTTATCTCATTGTCTAATTTTTTTAGTTCTTTGTATATTCTGGATATTAGGGCTCTGTCTGAAGTGTGAGGAGTAAAGATTTGTTCCCAGGACGTAGGCTCCCTGTTTACCTCTCTTATTGTTTCTTTTGCTGAGAAAAAACTTTTTAGTTTTAGTAAGTCCCATTTGTTGATTCTAGTTATTAACTGTTGTGCTATGGGTGTCCTATTGAGGAATTTGGAGCCCGACCCCACAGTATGTAGATCATAGCCAACTTTTTCTTCTATCAGACGCCATGTCTCTGATTTGATAACAAGTTCCTTGATCCACTTTGAGTTAACTTTTGTGCATGGCGAGAGAAAGGGATTCAGTTTCATTTTGTTGCATATGGATTTCCAGTTTTCCCAACACCATTTGTTGAAGATGCTATCCTTCTTCCATTTCATGCTTTTAGCCCCTTTATCAAATATAAGATAGTTGTAGTTTTGTGGATTGGTTTCTGTGTCCTCTATTCTGTACCATTGGTCCACCTGCCTGTTTTGGTACCAGTACCATGCTGTTTTTGTTACTATTGCTCTGTAGTATAGTTTGAAGTCTGGTATAGCTATACCGCCTGATTCACATTTCCTGCTTAGAATTGTTTTTGCTATTCTGGGTCTTTTATTTTTCCATATGAATTTCATGATTGCTTTCTCTATTTCTACAAGAAATGCCGTTGGGATTTTGATTGGCATTGCATTAAACCTATAGAGAACTTTTGGTAATATCGCCATTTTGATGATGTTACTTCTACCTATCCATGAACAGGGTATATTTTTCCATCTTCTAAGATCTTCTTCTATTTCTCTCTTTAGGGTTCTGTAGTTTTCATTGTATAAGTCTTTCACCTCTTTTGTTAGGTTGATTCCCAAGTATTTTATTTTCTTTGAGGATATTGTGAATGGGGTGGTTGTCCTTATTTCCATTTCAGAGGATTTGTTGCTGCTATACAGGAATGCCTTTGATTTATGCGTGTTGATTTTATAGCCTGCCACTTTGCTAAATTCATTTATTAGCTCTAATAGTTTCTTTGTAGACCCTTTTGGGTCTGCTAGGTATAGAATCATGTCATCTGCAAATAGTGATAATTTGAGTTCTTCTTTTCCTATTTTTATGCCTTTAATTTCTTTCGTCTGTCTAATTGCTCTGGCCAGTGATTCGAGAACTATGTTGAACAGAAGTGGTGAGAGAGGGCATCCCTGTCTTGTTCCAGATTTTAGAGGGAATGCCTTCAGTTTTTCTCCATTCAGAATGATGCTAGCCTGAGGCTTAGCATAGATTGCTTTTACAATGTTGAGGTATGTTCCTGTTATCCCTAGTTTTTCTAGAGTTTTGAACATAAAGGGATGCTGTACTTTGTCGAATGCTTTTTCCGCATCTATCGAGATGACCATATGGTTCTTATTTTTAAGCCTGTTGATGTGGTGAATAACATTTATTGATTTCCGTATATTGAACCAACCTTGCATCCCAGGGATAAATCCTACCTGATCATTGTGCACAATTTTTTTGATATGTTTTTGTATCCGGTTCGCCAGAAGTTTATTGAGGATTTTTGCATCTAGGTTCATTAGAGATATTGGTCTGTAGTTTTCTTTCTTTGAAGTGTCTTTGTCTGGTTTAGGAATCAGGGTGATGTTGGCCTCATAGAATGAATTTGGAAGTTCTCCGTCTTTTTCTATTTCCTGAAATAGCTTGAAAAGTATTGGTGTTAATTCCTCTTTAAAGGTTTTGAAAAACTCTGCTGTATACCCATCCGGCCCTGGACTTTTCTTAGTTGGTAGTCTTTTGATGGTATCTTCTATTTCCTCAATTGATATTGGTCTGTTTAGGTTGTCAATATCCTCCTGACTCAATCTGGGCAAATCATATGACTTAAGAAATTTATCGATGCCTTCACTATCTTCTATTTTATTGGAGTATAAGGATTCAAAATAATTTCTGATAATCTTCTGTATTTCTGAAGTGTCTGTTGTGATATTGCCTTTTTCATCCCGTATGCTGTAATTTGAGTTCTCTCTCTTCTTCTCTTTGTTCGCGTGGCTAAGGGTCTGTCGATTTTATTTATTTTTTCAAAGAACCAACTTTTAGTTTTGTCAATTTTTTCAATTGTTTCTTTCGTTTCGATTTCATTAATTTCAGCTCTGATTTTAATTATTTCTTGTCTTCTACTTCTTTTGCTGTTGTTTTGCTCTTCTTTTTCTAGGATTTTGAGTTGAAGTATTAGATCATTTATTTGTTGTTTTTTTCTTTTTTTAAGGAATGAACTCCAAGCAATAAATTTTCCTCTTAGAACTGCTTTCAATGTGTCCCATAGATTCCGATATGTTGTGTCTGTGTTTTCATTTATCTCTAAGAATTTTTTAATTTCCTCCTTGATGTCTTCTATAACCCATTGATCATTCAGTAACCTATTGTTCATTCTCCAAGTGATGCATGATTTTTCCTTACTTCTTTTATCGTTGATTTTCAATTTCATTCCATTATGATCAGATAATATGCATGGTATTATCTCTACTCCTTTATATTGTCTAATAGTTGCCCTGTGACATAATATATGATCTATTTTTGAGAAGGATCCATGTGCTGCTGAGAAAAAAGTGTAACTGCTTGATGTTGGGTGGTATATTCTATATATGTCAATTAAGTCTAGGTTATTAATTGTGTTATTGAGCTCTATAGTTTCCTTATTCAACTTTTGTTTGGAAGATCTGTCCAGTGGTGAGAGAGGTGTGTTGAAGTCTCCCATGATTATTGTATGGTGGTCTATTAGACTCTTGAACTTGAGAAGAGTTTGTTTGATGAACATAGCTGCACCATTGTTTGGGGCATATATATTTATGATTGTTATGTCTTGTTGGTGTATGGTTCCCTTGAGAAGTATGTAGTGTCCCTCTTCATTCCTTTTGATTAACTTTGGCTTGAAATCTATTTTATTTGAAATGAGTATGGACACTCCTGCTTGTTTCTGAAGTCCATATGAGTGATATGATTTTTCCCAACCTTTCACCTTCAGTCTATGTATGTCTTTTCCTATCAAATGCGTCTCCTGAAGGCAGCATATTGTTGGGTCTTGTTTAGTGATCCATTCTGCTAGCCTGTGTCTCTTAATTGGTGAGTTTAAGCCATTAACATTTAGAGTTATTATTGAGATATGGGTTGTTCTTCCAGCCATATTTGTTTATTTATGTTACTAAACATGGTTTGTTTTCCTCTTTGATTATTCCCCCCCACCTTTACTGTACTACCTCCCGCTGTTGGTTTTCATTGATATTTTCCATTTCCTCTTCCTGTAATATTTTGCCGAGGATGTTTTGAAGAGCTGGTTTTCTAGCTGCAAATTCTTTTAACTTTTGTTTATCATGGAAGGTTTTAATTTCATCTTCCATCCTGAAGCTTAATTTCGCGGGATACACAATTCTTGGTTGGAACCCCTTTTCTTTCAGTGTTTGAAATATGTTATTCCAGGATCTTCTAGCTTTCAGAGTCTGTGTTGAAAGATCAGCTGTTATCCTGATTGGTTTACCCCTAAATGTAATCTGCTTCCTTTCTCTTGTAGCTTTTAAAATTCTCTCCTTATTCTGTATGTTGGGCATCTTCATTATAATGTGTCTAGGTGTGGATCTCTTATGATTTTGCACATTCGGCGTCCTGTAGGCTTCTAGGATTTGGGATTCTGTCTCATTCTTCAAGTCTGGGAAGTTTTCTCGTATTATTTCGTTGAATAGATTGCACATTCCTTTGGTTTGGACCTCAATACCTTCCTGAATCCCCATGACCCTTAAGTTGGGTCTCTTTATGTTATCCCATATTTCTTGAATGTTCTGCTCATGGTTTCTTAACAGCTTTGCTGAGCTGTCTATGTTCTTCTCTAGTTGAAATACTTTGTCTTCATTGTCTGATGTTCTATCTTCTAAGTGTTCTACTCTGCTGGTAGTATTCTCAATTGAGTTTTTAAGTTGGTTTATTGTTTCCTGCATTTCCAGGATTTCTGTTTGTTTGTTTTTATAACCTCTATCTCCCTGTATAATTGATCTTTTGCTTCTTGGATTTGTTTATGTAATTTATTGTCGAAGTGGTCGAAGTGGTCTTTCATTGTCTGATTTTGCTGTCTAATGTCTTCCTTGAGACTCCAGATCATCTGAAGCATGTATATCCTGAATTCTTTATCTGACATTCCATCTGCTGCAGATATTACCTCTTCTAAAGTTGAGTTGACCTGCATTGCTTGTGGTCCTTTCTTTCCTTGTCTTTTCATACTGATCGCGTTTCTTTCTGCTTGGTGAAACTGTTGTGTTATTGATTTTTCCCCCTATATATTTATATTGCTCTTGTATAGCTGCAAAGTCTCCCTCGCAGGCTTTGGCGGTGGCTCTGCCCCTCCTCCAATTGAGGCAATGTGCCTTTCACGCCAGGAGGCCGCTGTACCTGTACTTTCGATAGGCCTGTTCTTTCGGTGGTCACAGGTCCGCCTACCTTGCAGGCGTGAGCAGCGGCTTTGCCCCTCCGCTGGCCACTAGGCCTGTTCTGTCTGTCGGTTGCAGATCTGTCTACCTAAAAGGCGCAGGTGGCCGCTCTGCCCCTCTCCCGACCGGGGCGATGTATCTGGCGGGACACTGGGCCTGTTTTGTCGGTGGTCACGGTTCCGCCTACCTTGCACACACGTGGAGCAGCTGTTTCATTAGTGCCTGGGCAAGTTTCAAAGAGCTATCACAAACCATGTTGGAATTAGAGTTCCAAATTCATCAATCTGTATATAAGAGAACAGAGTCATACCTAAAAATAAAAACTGCTACTGTAAATAACGCTTCAACCTAGAAGAACAAAATTTGGTGAGCCAAGTGGGATTTGTGTACTGATCATTACCACCATGTATCATCAAGATTGGGTGACAAAATATTTGCTGGTATTTCAGAAACTCGTAATTTCTTGGAAGCTTGGTAACCCCTTTCAATGAAAGTGCTTTTCCACAGTCTCTGCTTAGGTCTACTTGAAGAGAAAACAAACCAAAGAGACAAAACTGAGAGTAACTTTATTTTGTCAAGTTTCAAAGAGCTACAACAAAACCGTGTTGGATTTGGAGTTCCAAATTCATCTATCTATATAGGAGAGAACAGAGTGAAACCTAAAAATAAAAACTGCTATTGTAAACGAACGCTTCAACCTAGAAGCACAAAATTTGGTGAGCCAAGTGGGATTTGTGCGGTGATCATTACCACCAAGTATCATCACGATTGGGTGAAAAAATATTTGCTGGTATTTTGGAAACTCCTTATATCGTGGAAGCTTGGTAACCCCTTTCAATCAAAGTGCTTTTCGACAGTCTCTGATTAGGGCTTATTGAAGAGGAAAGAAACCATAGAGACAAAACTGAGAACTACTTTATTTTGTCAAGTTTCAAAGAGCTACTACAAGCCATGTTGGATTTAGAGTTCCAAATTCATCTATCTATATAGGAGAGATGAGAGTGAATCCTAAAAATAAAAACTGCTACTGTAAACGAACGCTTCAACCTTAAAGAACAAAATTTGGTGAGCCAAGTGGGGTCTGTGTACTGATTATTACCACCAAGTATCATCAAGATTGGGTGAAAAAATGTTTGATGGTATTTCGGAAACTCATAATTTCTTTGAATCTTGGCAACCACTTTCAATGAAAGTGCTTTTCCACAGTCTCTGCTTAGGGCTACTTGAAAAGAAAACAAACCATAGAGACAAAACTGAGAACTACTTTATTTTGTCAAGTTTCAAAGAGCTACTTCAAACCATGTTGGCTTTAGAGTCCAAATTAATCGATCTGTATAGGAGAGAACAGAGTGAAACCTAAAAATAAAAACTGCTACTGTAAACGAACGCTTCAACCTAGAAGCACACAATTTGGTGAGCCAAGTGGGATTTGTGTACTGATGATTACCACCAAGAATCATCAAGATTGGGTGAAAGAATATTTGCTGGTATTTCGGAAACTCGTAATTTCTTTGAATCTTGGCAACCCCTTTTAATGAAAGTGCTTATCACAGTCTGTGCCTAGGGCTACTTGAAGAATAAACAAACCTTAGAGACAAAACTGAGAACTACTTTATTTTTCAAGTTTCAAAGAGCTATCACAAACCATGTTGGAATTAGAGTTCCAAATTCATCAATCTGTATATAAGAGAACAGAGTCATACCTAAAAATAAAAACTGCTACTGTAAATAACGCTTCAACCTAGAAGAACAAAATTTGGTGAGCCAAGTGGGATTTGTGTACTGATC
Organism: Callospermophilus lateralis; assembly: GCF_048772815.1. Taxonomy (NCBI): domain Eukaryota; kingdom Metazoa; phylum Chordata; class Mammalia; order Rodentia; family Sciuridae; genus Callospermophilus; species Callospermophilus lateralis. Next base: position 36,319 of record NW_027517726.1, read on the forward strand.
ATTACCACCATGTATCATCAAGACTGGGTGACAAAATATTTGCTGGTATTTCGGAAACTCGTAATTTCTTGGAAGCTTGGTAACCCCTTTCTATGAAAGTGCTTTTCGACAGTCTCTGCTTAGTGCTACTTGAAGAGTAAACAAACCATAGAAATAAAACTGAGAAAAACTTTATTTTGTCAAGTTTCAAAGAGCTACTAGAAACCATGTTGGATTTGTAGTTCCAAATTTATCAATATATATAGGATAGAACAGAGTGAAACCTAAAAATAAAAACTGCTACTGTAAACGAACGCTTCAACCTAGAAGCACAAAATTTGGTGAGCCAAGTGGGATTTGTGTGCTGATCATTACCACGAAGTATCATCAAGACTGGGTGACAAAATATTTGCTGGTATTTCGGAAACTCGTAAATTCTTGGAAGCTTGGTAACCCCTTTCAATCAAAGTGCTTTTCGACAGTATCTGATTAGGGCTAATTGAAGAGGAAACAAACCATAGAGACAAAACTGAGAACTACTTTATTTTGTCACGTTTCATAGAGCTACTTCAAACCATGTTGGATTTAGACTTCCAAGTTCATGGATCTGGATAGGAGAGAACAGAGTGAAACCTAAAAATAAAAACTGCTACTGTAAAAGAACGCTTCAACTTAGAAGAACAAAATTTGGTGAGCCAAGTGGGATTTGTGTACTGATCATTACGACCATGTATCATCAAGATTGGGTGTCAAAATATTTGCTGGTATTTCGGAAACTCGTAATTTCTTGGAAGCTTGGCAACCCCTTTCAATAAAGTGCTTTACCACAGTCTGTGCCTAGGGCTACTTGAAGAGCAAACAAACCTTATAGACAAAACTGAGAACTACTTTATTTTTCAAGTTTCAAAGAGCTACCATGTTGGAATTAGAGTTCCAAATTCATCAATCTGTATATAAGAGAACAGAGTCAAACCTAAAAATAAAAACTGCTACTGTAAACGAATGCTTCAACCTAGAAGCACAAAATTTTGTGAGCCAGGTGGGATTTGTGTGATGATCATTACCACCAAGTATCATCAAGATTGGGTGAAAAAATATTTGCGGGTATTTCGGAACTCGTAATTCTTGGAAGCTTGGTAACCCCTTTTAATCAAAGTGCTAATCGACAGTCTCTGATTAGGGCTAATTGAAGAGGAAACAAACCATAGAGACAAAACTAAGAACTACTTTATTTTGTCAAGTTTCAAAAAGCTACTACAAACCATGTTGGATTTAGAGTTCCAAATTCATCTATCTATATAGGAGAGAAGAGTGTGAATCCTAAAATAAAAACTGCTACTGTAAACGAAAGCTTCATCCTTAACGAACAAAATTTGGTGAGCCAAGTGGGGTTTGTGTACTGATTATTACCACCCAAGTATCATCAAGATTGGGCGAAAAAATGTTTGCCTGTATTTCGGAAACTCGTAGATTCTTGGACGCTTGCCAACCCCTTTCATTGAAAGTGATTCCCGCCAGTCTCCGATTAGGGCTACTTGAAGAGTAAACAAACCATAGAGACAAAACTGGGAACTAATTTATTTTGTCAGTTTCAAAGAGCTACTACAACCGATGTTGCATTTAGAGTTCCAAATTTATCTAACTATATAGGAGACAACAGAATGAAACCTAAAAATAAAAACTGCTACTGAATACAAACGCTTCAACCTAGAAGAACAAAATTTGGTGAGCCAAGTGGGATTTGTGTACTGATCATTACCACCAAGTATCATCAAGATTGGGTGAAAAAATATTTGCTGCTATTTCGGTAACTCGTAATTTTTTGGAAGCTTGGCCACCCCTTTCAATGAAAGTGCTTATCCACAGTCTCTGCTTAGGGCTACTTGAAAGGAAAACAAACCATAGAGAAAAACCAGAGAACTACTTTATTTTGTCAAGTTTCAAAGAGCTACTACAAACCATGTTGGATTTAGAGTTCCGAATTCATCTATCTATATAGGAGAAAACAGAGTGAAAGCAAAAATAAAAACTGCTACTGAAAACGAACACTTCAACCTGGAAGAACAAAATTTGGTGAGCCAAGTGGGATTTGGGTACTGATCATTACCACCAAGTATGATCAAGATTGGTTGAAAAAAAATTTCTGGTATTTCGGAAACTCGTAGATTCTTTGACGCTTCCAAACCTTTTAATGAAAGTGTTTTTTGACAGTGTCTGATTAGGGCTAATTGAAGAGGAAACAAACCATGGAGTCAAAACTGAGAACTACTTTATTTTGTCAAGTTTCAAAGAGCTACTACAAACCATGTTGGATTTAGAGTTCCAAATTCATCTATCTATATAGGAGAGAAGAGAGTGAATCCTAAAAATAAAAACTTCTATTCTAAATGAACGCTTCTACTTAGAAGAACAAAATTTGGTGAGCCAAGTGGGATTTGTGTACTGATCACTAGCATCAAGTATCATCAAGATTGGGTGAAAAAATATTTGCTGGTATTTCGGAAACTCATAATTTTTTGGAAGCTTGGCAACCCCTTTCAATGAAAGTGCTTTTCAACAGTCTCTGCTTAGTGCCACTTGAAGAGGATAGAATACATAGAGACAAAACTGAGAACTACTTTATTTTGTCAAGTTTCAAAGAGCTACTAGAAACCATGTCTGATTTGGGGTTCCAAATTCATCTATCTATATAGGAGAGAACAGAGGAAACCTAAAAATAAAAACTGCTACTGTAAACGAACGCTTCAACATAGAAGCACAAAATTTGATGAGCCAAGTGGGATTTGTGTGCTGATCATTACAACCAAGTATCATCAAGATTGATTTATTTAATTCTCTCCTTTTTTTTCCCTTTTCCCTCATAATCTCTTCTATGAACTTTTTATGTAACAATGAGGGACACCTTCCAAAAAAAAAGGGAGAGAATTAAACTACAGCAGATGTGGTAGAGAGGGAAGAGGAGAGGGAAGGGGAGGGGGGAGAGTAGGGGATAGGAAAGGTAGCAGAATACAACAGTCATTAATATTGTATTATGTAAAATTGTGGATGTGTAACCGATGTGATTCTGCAACTTGTATTTGGGGTAAAAATGGGATCTGATAACCAATTTGTATCAAATGTATGGAAGATGATATGCCATGAGGTTTGTAATGTTTTGAACAACCAATAAAAAAATATTTAAAAAAAAAAAGATTGGGTGAAAAAATATTTGCTCGTATTTCAGAAACTCGTAATTTCTTAGAAGTTTAGCAACCCCTTTTAATGAAAGTGCTTTTCGCCAGTCTCTGCTTAGGGCTTTTTGAAGAGCAAACAAACAATAGAGACAAAACTGAGAGCTACTTTATTTTGTCAAGTTTCAAAGAGCTACTACAACCCAAGTTGCATTTAGAGTTCCAAATTCATCTAACTATATAGGAGAGAACAGAGTGAAACCTAAGAATAAAAACTCCTACTGTAAACGAACTCTTCAACCTACAAGCACAAAATTTGATGAGCCAAGTGGGATTTGTGTACTGAACATTACCACCAAGTATCATCAAGATTGGGTGAAAAAATATTTGCTGGTATTTCAGAATCGCGTAATTTCTTTGAAGCTTGGCAACCCCTTTCAATGAAAGTTCTTTTAGTCAGTCTCTGTTTAGGACTACTTGAATAGGAAAGAAACCATAGAGACAAAACTGAGAACTACTTTATTTTCTCAAGTTTCAAAGAGCTACTACAAACCATGTTGGATTTAGAGTTCCAAATTTATCTATCTATATAGGAGAGAACAGAGTGAAACCTAAAAATAAAAACTGCTACTGTAAATGAACGCTTCAACCTAGAAGAACAAAATTTGGTGAGCCAAGTGGGATTTGTGTACTGATCATTACACCAAGTATTATCAA